>NW_008756209.1:0-1062 GCF_000715545.1 Opisthorchis viverrini | reverse complement strand
ACGGTAGTTGCGTAAGATGGATTCCACGACCATTGTTCGGTTTGTGATTTGAAAACTCTACCGCTGTCTTTGCTAGTGATTCTGCGTGCTATGACAACCACACACAGTCACGTTTCAACTCAGACTAAATAAGACCGTTTTCACAGGCTCCCAGTTACACAGCCCAGCGGTGCTCCACTAGTGAACTGTTTATTTTAAAGTAAGTATGAAGACTATACAAGAGACGTGGTTATTTTGGCATTCATTGTTATCGTGGTATCATTTCATCAGCTCTAATAATGCACTTAATACTGAGGCGGAAAAAATGGCACACCTCAGGTGCATTATTAGTCACTTTTTTGCGAGCACTGAAATGCAGATCTACGAATCGCGCAATCTTCGAAGAGTTCCTCCACAGGTGCAAAATTCTGACTGCGCTGACGGTGACTACCTACCCCAGTGCTCCATTTTTCCTAACAAATATATTATTCTCAAAAATGCCCGCATTATTGCCTCACACAGCGACATAGTTGCTTGCATTCTGCTAAAGCATGAACTAAAAATCCTGCCTATACAAACGAACAAAAACATGACTGTTGCGTCAAAAATACCACAAGCATTTACTCACCATAAACCAGCGAAGTGTCTCAACTCACCCAAAAGTATTGAGCAGAAACTTTAACGACGCAATTCATCGACGGCTGAATGACGGTTCGGCAATTTGGGGCCCATGTGGTAGGCACCGACAATGAGTTCAGGTTAACCGAATGTTCTACCTACAAACAAATTTCACAACAATTTAGCGAAGTGCACTCATTTGCAAACACATCTGAATTTGCAAGAGACTCACCAGCATTGCACTGCAGCTCTTCGAATCACATCAACTACAAAGACTTCCCGCAACAGATTTGAAATCCTGACCGTGCTAACATCGAACACGTATCCGGATCTTCTTGATTTTGCAAATAATATATGAACTCCCTTGGGTAATTCTTCGACAGCCGATGACCGGTTTCGCCCTACTTGAGAATCATCCGTTAGGCGAAGTCCCCATGCTTAGGACGACTTTTGGTCTATCTGAAA
>NW_008756208.1:0-1062 GCF_000715545.1 Opisthorchis viverrini | reverse complement strand
CAAATTCGACGGAACTCCGCGTAAATTTTAGTAGTTCATGAAGAGCTTCCTAGGCTTTTCGCAACTATGCACTTCACGTGCCAGCTCCCTTAGTGCGTCGGTGTCCTCAGCAGAGATTGGGTCTCCAATCTGTATATTATCAATGAAGTTTTGTGCTGTTATAGGGCCGTCCGAACTCCTTATGCAGGATATCGATTGCCTTTACGAAGCCGTTGATTTTTAGTAGCAACACGCAGTGTTCTGTCTGCCTTATCATCGCCGGTACAATAGTGAATAAGACACATTAGGCACTGCATCTCGTTCGCTTTTCATAAACTTCCAAAATTTACACGCAGTTCCGTCGAATTCGTCTGTTTCTGTCTTCAGTGGCGCTATAGTTGATATAAGATAGTGCAGGGAAACTTTATCGCGAATATATGCATCTTTTAGATTGCCAGACTCCTGCCATCCGATTGTAGCTCATCCTCCAATGAGTAGCCTTGGTGAGTTTCCAGACCTAGACTGGCCATTGTTTTACGTTTCGATTCAACCCTATTCTTTCTTATTTCCAGTTGTCGCAAAATTCCTGCTAATTCTCCCTCTACAACGTCTTAGCTCAGGTTCTGCATCTAGCCGCCGTGTAGAAACCTGCTAGACTTGACGTTATTAGCCTTACTGGACTTTAGTGGCCAATGACACGGGCTGGTAATGCGGTTCACCTGGGATGTGGGCGGCGTGTAAGGAGCGTCAAAAGCATCGCCAAGAGGCTATCGGGTTTTGGTTCTTTCTCGCGATTTACTTCTAAGATTATACATCTTCGTTAGCGGTAGTCTTCCTGGGGTCTAATTGGAAGTGGTCCAATTCGTGTACTCTGTTTGATTGGTCACACAACCTTGTAAGTGCGCTACAATGTTCTTCACCCACGGATTTTGAAAGTTTGGCTTTGTAGTGGATGATCAGGTGGACGGATACAAGTCTACCCTCGCTGCAGGACGACCATCCTTTGCTGTCTTTGTGGGAGAATCTGTATGCATCATTTAGCCACGCGCACATCCTGGACCTTGCTCGGAAAAACAAAAACGT
>NW_008756207.1:0-1062 GCF_000715545.1 Opisthorchis viverrini | reverse complement strand
CTGGCAGAATCACGATGTTTTTACTTCTCGCTGGCCAAAGTGGACGTGGTATGTATTGATATAAGTTGTCTCTTTCAGTCGGCAGGCTACATTTCTGAATTTGAGAAGGACAGGTTTCACTGGGACCTTTCGCAACTGCTTTAATCAGCAATAAGAAGGGATATAGTCATCGTGGCGGGTGATGTGAACGTACATGTGGGATGACTAAGCCCGGAGGATGCACTCTTGGTGGTCGATGCTCAGTGTACGGATAATGGCATGTGACTTCTTCAGCTGTTTGCTGAACATCGCGGGTTTCTGGCTAGTATGAGATTACAACACAAGCGTCGAAACCGAATTAATCAGAGGGTGCCAATCTAAAACCAGCCATGCACTCAGTTGAATCATGTGGTCAATGTTGAGCCTCTGTTAAGGATTGTCATTTCTTCCTGGAGTACGCAACCTGACTCCAGTCATGTCACTATGTGGGCTAGGTTATCTGCCCACTTTTTCTCCGGTCGACGCATGCCCAAGCAGGGCAATTTCATTTGTTAACTTCAGTGAGTTTCAGTAGTTCAGCAATATGGAGCTCGTCTGGATGTGTTCGAGGTGATTATAAACACACCGAACCAGTCTCGTCCATTTAAAGTGGCACAGCTAACCAACTATCGGCATGTACCGGTCTTGGTCGCATCATCTGAGTGTTGACGGTTTCGTGTATGCTCGTTGCTCTTGATGGAGTTTTAGGTTTTGACCAATAGTTACACAACTTGGTAGTGTGGGAGCTTTGCTCAGCCGGCCAGGCATCTAAAAGTTGGCGACAAATGTGAATTCAACGTCATTTCTATTCGTCCTTAACTCTGACCTCCACCTTGTTTTGTGTCTAGTTTCCTTTTGGCTTGTTCAGTACTTGCACGTGCACTTTGACTACAGCATCACTTTTTTTGCAGTGACAATGAATTTCAACTTCAGTTTGCTGGGACTGCACAACACGAGCTTGTTACCTATGTCTATGTTAGACGCTGTTGTATCTGTAAGCCTTGCAAGTTGTCACGTGGACTTTACTCGTCTCCCCCCCCCCCC
>NW_008756206.1:0-1062 GCF_000715545.1 Opisthorchis viverrini | reverse complement strand
ATTGACTTCATCATTCAGCTACCCAAATATCAGAGGTAGTCTGTAGTCACTTCGACAACAGTGGTGACTGCTATGAAATTATGCTCCTGAGAAATGCTCTTTTATGTGGCTTACTTAGGCGAATTTCACCCACATTTGATCGAAGTTTCATGGACACCTTGCGTATTTTATTTGATTGTACATGATTTGTAAACGACCCGGTTGCACATTTCTGGTTTGCCCCTCGGAGTCTCGACAAATCTGGCCAATTTGTTGTAATTCGTCTGTAAATTCTTGACATGTTTAACGAAACATCCGTTTGGCCATTGTCGACTTGAATATCATTCACACATCGTTGATATGGCATGGTCTTCCCGATCGGTTTTCCTGGCATACCTACCAAAATTGACTTCATCATTCAGCTACCCAAATATCAGAGGTAGTCTGTAGTCACTTCGACAACAGTGGTGACTGCTATGAAATTATGCTCCTGAGAAATGCTCTTTTATGTGGCTTACTTAGGCGAATTTCACCCACATTTGATCGAAGTTTCATGGACACCTTTAGTTGCGTATTTGATTGTACATGATTTGTAAACGACCCGGTTGCACATTTCTGGCTATTTTCCGAATAGATTTAGACCGATAAATAAGCTGAGATAATACCCTGATCACAATGGACCATTACAACTCACATTGTTGGCTTTGTCTTCATTCTTCTGAGGGCACATCGCTTTCCAATCGTTTGGAAGCACATAATTCACCACCAATAAAGAGGACAAGTGAGGTGCAAATCAGTGGTCGTTCGGTAATATGATGGTTTTTCTTTGAAATATCCCCAGCCACTTTGGAACAGATGCACTCCCCATAAACCGATGTGCCTTCAGAATGTCAGATTGTTATTGTGAAATGGCGGTTGGGCTCACCGAGAGGTTGATATTGGGTAAATCTAACGAGTGCGAAGAACACAACATCAAGCCCTCTGGTTTGTTTCCGTCGGAAAGCACAAGAATAGTATGGGTAACATGGACGCGACACCATCAGGGGATGAAGAAATCAGAAAATTGATAAGAAGTGATTTCTT
>NW_008756205.1:0-1063 GCF_000715545.1 Opisthorchis viverrini | reverse complement strand
TGATGATGATGATGATAGCATCAGGTCCCCTTCCGGTTTAATGTTTTTTTTTCACTTCAGGTAAAATAAAGTAAGCGTTTCCGTTCTAGGATAGTGAAGCGCTGGTATCAACCCCCATGTTGCTTTTTTGGATGATTCAGACGTTCATGCTTTTTTTGTGGACGTCACTCAAGTCCTCGACTCCGTCAGCATTAAATCTTAGATGGTAGGACGAATTTTTCCATGTCACTAAAGCCTTCCACACTGGAATGAAAGTCTTAGAGCGGAACTCCACTATTATTTAGAACAAGTTCTAAGTTGGTGCGCGAGGGGTGCAGGGTTGTGTTGTTGCCCCGACGTGTTCAGCCTTCACTGAATAACTGCCCGCGCAGAAGTGTTCTTCCATTGTGAGGGTGTTTAATTTCATCTGGATGGTTATCTATCCAGTGTTAAAAACTTTTTCACCGACATATGTCCCTCTGTTGCCACTCACGGAAGCACGCACTTGCTTTCGCATTCCTAACTGTGATGTTTACTTCAGAGGCACCTTGGTGTGCTTTACATATATTTCTGAAACACTTGGTAGCCAATAGCTCAGGGTGTGATGGCATGCTGTATGGATTTCCACTATCTCTTCAGCGCTCTACCAACAGACCTGACATTTGATAGCGAAACAAACCTACGAATTGCAAAGACCATCACGGTATTCGGTCGTCTCAAAGACGTGAAAGACGTCCGTGGCAACCATAAGTTGCGATCATCTTGTGCTGTACTGGACAGTTGTGGTATCTTCACTACGCAATAAACCTGGACGCCCTACAAACCACGTGTTCGGGTTCTTGACCGATTTCAGTTGTAGTGTCTGATGAAACGCGGCTCTGGATCCTTGACTATTCCTGCGTATGCTTGGACAACCTGGCAGTATCTCAGTGTTATGATTTCCATCAGTATATGAAACACTTGGTCGACTAGGCACTTTATGTAACTGATCCCATGGAAGGGTATACTCGGATTAAAACTTGCAAGTGTGGCCAGGTGGCAGCAATGATTTTTTTAGCCAGATATGGAGTTCTGAAGCACATGG
>NW_008756204.1:0-1063 GCF_000715545.1 Opisthorchis viverrini | reverse complement strand
ATTCATGAATCAGAGTATAATTCATGGAAAAGTGCATCGGAAGGTCGCCTTTCTGCCCACCGTTCTAATGACACCAACAGGAGAATCAGCCTGACTTCAGTGCCCACGGAAATTGAAGTTTAGCATCGTCTTCCGTCTCCAATGGGTTCACAGTGAGAGGCCAGGTACCATTCATGTAAATGTTACTGTGAGCAAAACCTTTGAAAATCGGTGTCACACTCGAGCGACGGTGTCACAGTGTCTCCCTGCTCGTGTATTCATCTACGGATTCGCTCTATTTATTTTTCGAAGTGATGAGAACGAGACGCTGAATTAAATATACTCCACTGTGGAGACGGTAAGACACGTCGCCCCACTACTGTTGACGATATGACACCTCAAAACTTCGGAATCAAATTAATTATATGCTGTGACGTAGTGATGCTCTCCAGAAATGTCTTGATGTGGAGCAAACGCTTCAACAAGTGAATCCACTAGTTCATCCTCGAATCTTTTCCATTCGAAGGGGTGAAACACCTCCCAAGAGCGATTTTTCACAGGTGCTTTAGGTTTCCTGTTTCAGTTTGCACGAAAATATACTGTGGTAGGCTTTCTTTTGATGGATGGTAGTCAGCATGGGTTTAAAGCTGTGTGATCAATCCCAAACGGTTCAGGTTCACTGGATATGTGCAACCACAGTCAGCATCATGTACTATTGTAGATGTCAGTTGCTGGTCTTTCCTGAAAAAGGCTGATTTAACGAGTCTGGTGAGGTGTCAGCGCTTGGGTTTCCCACAGTATGCAACGGGCGAACGGGCTGTCACACTGGTGTTAACGTGTTTAAAGTGCTACAGGCTCTGCGGCCCTGGTTCTGGCTCCTGTCCGACCCAAATACAGCTGACGTTCTCACTCTTCGGGCTAAGCTCAGCTTAGTCCACTGCCAGGGCAACAGTGCAGTTGCTTGGCTGACTCAAAAGTTTCTGGCCCAAGCAGTCTAGCAACGCCTCTATCGGGAACCGTGATCGGAGAGTGATATCGGGGCACAGGAATGCGACCAGTAGTCGCACAATGGAATTGAATTTTC
>NW_008756203.1:0-1063 GCF_000715545.1 Opisthorchis viverrini | reverse complement strand
GATCTCAGTTTAAACTATACATGACTAGTTGTTTTATAACCGACCGGTTGCAACAACTCTATCAGTCACTGCACAAGTGCATGTTGGGATGAAAACACATATCCAAGATTGGCCGCAAGTCGTGGATCTTCGACAAAATTTGCAGTCTGTCTGTGGTGCTGCAAGCTAGGCGCAGCGGAACAAGCGTTCCAAAATGAATCCTTCCTCCTTGTATAAGGACTTGCAACATCTTGGACGCTGAATATTTTGAAAGCTCACTCTCGTCCTTTTTTGGATCTTTGCTTACGCTAGGAAATGCTCACACTCTATGAAGTAAAACTATATTAGTGGTTTAGTTTTGCTCACTGGCAGGGTTCGACACAGTCATTTCAATTCATCCTTACAACGGTAACCCTATCGGAGCGTCAGTGAGTTAGTATTTAGAAAGACTTCGATAAGCCGAGTTTGCTTATTTTCAGACTGATGTTCTGCGTCTAATGGTTTGCCTTTGGAAGTCAGATAACGGCATTTCGGACCCATGACAATAGTTTATATGCTTTCACAAGGACGCACAAAAGAGTTTTGTACATAAATTTTCTGTTGAACTTGGAACTCCGGTTAAGGTCTTATTGGATTGATGCTGCGTTGTAAAGTAAGACATCGCTTGTCTGCAGGCTCCCCCACGCCAATTCAAGGAGCGAAATAAACTGAACTCCAAATCGCTCCATTCACGCCAATATGAAACCGGATGCAGTGAACCATTAGTCAATTTTTGGACAACCAGTCAGTCAACTTTCGGCTCAACACTTTATGCCTTCTGTTTGTTGTTTTTATGTGAATCGGACGTTAAGGTCTGTGGCATATTCACGGATATTTACAACCACCCATACAACGGTGGAGAAACTCTATTCACATAGCTAGATTCTAAACTTAACATAATTGCAAAGTTATTCCACAAACGGTGGGTCTTTGGCCAGCACATAAAAAAGTAGCCGTAGATGAAAGTCAGTTTCCGAAAAAAACCGATTTGCGCATTCCATGATTTCAACCACTTTACCTGGTCACAGAAGTGGGGGTTAGGTGG
>NW_008756202.1:0-1063 GCF_000715545.1 Opisthorchis viverrini | reverse complement strand
GTGATCAATGGAAGCTTGGTTCCGATGAGTGTTGTCATCTTAACCCCATACTTCACAAGTTGAGCTGGGCTGACGTAACAGATCCATCGTGTGTCCAGTAATCATTAGTAGGGATAGAGTACAACTTCCAGCCTAAACGTTGTTGTCTCTTCTGTCTTGCTTGGGCTGTATATGGCTTTGACAAATCTCCTCCCAAATCGTTACAGGTCGAGCCCAACCAGCTCTTGTTCCAGCCGACTTACCTCCCCTGACGCCCACAACAGCCAAACATTTCCAACGATTGGCGGGTCTTCAAGGTGTAAAAACCAAACAGTTCAATACGGATTACACAATCTCTGATGAGTTGGGCCGGGGCTCATACGCCATTGTGTACAAATGCATACACCGTACTAGCAGAAAAATTTTCTCAGTCAAAGTAAGTTCCTTTATGGTAAAATAACCATAAAACTGTTTATCCATCCTAGTTTTCTTTTCAATTATAGCGAGGGTTGGTTAAAACAGTTTGTATGGTACGGAAGCACCGGTGCTAAATACTCGTGTTTTGTCGATGATGAAAGCCATCAGTGGTTAGACGCTCTCCATAGAATGTTTTACTACTTCACTAGGCTTAACTTCCGGCTGGTTCACAAGGACAGTTCCGAACTGTTTTACTCAACTTGATTAGTTAATAATATATCATGGGAACAACCAATCTAATGGTCCCGGCGTATGAAATTCTGCAGTTACCCCCGTTTATACATTTGTATCTCTTGATTCCACCAATATAGAACGCAAATAAATAAGCCTCAGGCTGCTATCCATCTTAGACACCAACAAAGATACTTTATGGCCTTACTTCACACATCAATACGATTTTATTAATAAAAAAGACCCAAAATGTGACAGACCGATTCACTGAATCGTGAGTTAAGCTACCCCAAATTGTTGTCACTCATGAATGGAATTAGCATATTCCACTAACATTTGACTAATGGTCTATGCGCTCCCAAAAAAGCGAAAAGGAAGGCCTAAACTGCCTCGACAACCAAAAACGGGAGATTCAGATATTTTTAGCTGGGGCTCC
>NW_008756201.1:0-1063 GCF_000715545.1 Opisthorchis viverrini | reverse complement strand
TGCTCACTGGGCTTTAGCTCATGAGCTTTGCTTCGTTCCATTCACAGATATTGTCGTTAACCTTCGGCAAACGAAGCCCCGCGCAATGCGACTGAGGACAATACAATAAACACATTCTAACATCCCGCGCCTTCGACGCATTTTATGCAGAACCCTTGTGGGTGAAATAAAAACTTTAACGTCAAAATCTTGCACTTCTTTGCATGTGTGTTCAGTACAAAATTCACCCTCATCTGCTGTCACATTTTGCGATTTGTTTTCATCGGTCTCCTTTGAAGATTTTTGCGCACATTCGGCTTTGAATTTGGTGTACTATGGCTTCGGAAGTGGCTTCACGATCATTCGTTGAGAAACTTGTGGGTGGATTGTTTCCATCCTTAACGGCATTTGAGTAGGCCTTAAATAAATACATGATGAAAAACTTTGTGGTATTTGTGCGTTCATCCAGTGATCGATGTGCCAACGCTGTTTTGCGTCACGAATTGGTGTACTGCAAATGCAGAAGGCGCCCCCCAAGACCATAGGAAAGCCGGGGAATCCGAAGAAGATAGCAACCCAAGCGTACTTTCCAATCCAAAAGAGCACGCGAAGCACCAGCTCTCCAGTGCGGGTTTGTCTACGGGGGCAAAGGAACCAAATGGCAGTTACCTCTCATTTCCTTGAACACAACCGCAGACTGTCGAAGTTTCTGTGCGACCAGCTTCCAGTTAATCGACGCCTAAATGAAGACGAGTTGGGCGTGTGCCAGGCCCTTCTGAAATATTAAACGCCGTCATGTGAAGTGCGCAGTGTGTAGCGGATGAATTCGGCAAGATTCCTACCACTCAGGATGTATACAACTACCGCAGGAAGTGTATACCAGCTATGTTGAGTAGGTGCTGCATAGTTGGGTTTTAATGTAGCAGATGATATGCCTTGGGTCCTCGCAAAACTTCGGGAGACCGGATGCGTCCTTGTGTGCCAGTGAGAGGAAGGATACTATAGCCACATGTGCTTCGCTCGATGGCAGCAGGTAGTGTTGTTCCGACGTCTTACAGATGTAGTGAATGTAGACGGAACGCAT
>NW_008756200.1:0-1063 GCF_000715545.1 Opisthorchis viverrini | reverse complement strand
GTTTACTATAGAAATTATGGAACTGATTTGCAATGTTTGGTCACCGTTATGTGATATTAAATGGTCAGCCAAGAAAGCTCAAGAGGGCACTTGAGAATGTTAAATCCTCTTAAGCTCAGTGCAGATATGTTTACTTGCTCCGCTGAGTTTATGTTTTCTAATGGAGAGCTGCGCATGGGAATGCTTTCATTCTTTCACAGGTATTTACAAAATATCTGCCTTTTGTTTCCTTATTTTTTGGTGCACACCCTCCTGGAGTTGTATCTTACTTTGGTATTCAAAGATACCATGTATAAATTACACTACGCCATCTGTAATAAAGAGACAATCAAACTCACAGGTGCTCCAAATTCTCACCGCTGTATCAAGGGGGTAGTTGTTGGTACGTACATGAATGCTGCGGTAGATTAAGTTGAGTAACAATCTGATAATCGATTCCACGCGTAAGATTCTCTAACCTTAGTGAGCTAGGTATTCTTGCCAAATTCTGCAAGCTTCCAGCGGTAATTCGGCCACAATGCGATACTAATCTTGCAAGATAAACTGGCTTGGGAAAACCAAAACTAGCGTACCATTGAACGACGGGGGTTCATTTTTGCATGCGGGTGATGAGTACAGCTCATAATTCCTACTGTGACAATTGGCCGAGAACAATTTAATTCAATTCTCAGAAATTAGTCTGCTTATATATATGGACTCAGCGTCTGATGTATTTATCACGCAAGGACAGAAGAAAATTTTCAAGCCTAGGAGACGCTGAAGTTAGTTGTAACAAAGCATTTTTCATTAGGGCCAATAGCTTTGGCCGTAAGAGCCAAACGTTTATACAATATACAAGAGGGGAGTACTCAAAACGCGGTCAAACCATATTGAAGCTGAGTGGTATTAATGACGGAATTATCAAAAGCCCTGCAACCCAATAGTAGATAGTTGGTCTGTTAAGCTTGATAGAGAAAAAACCATTGTGTTAGTTTACTGAAGATTTATAATGCGTAGAAAATTTCGATAACGTACACCCGAGCATTTTGGATGGGTATCTACTGTTTTCTCACAGTGATGCCGG
>NW_008756199.1:0-1064 GCF_000715545.1 Opisthorchis viverrini | reverse complement strand
GGATTCGCTGATTGAAACGGAGAGGTGTTCCACGACCGGTTGTGCAAGTAGTCTATGGAAGCGTCACTGATATTTATTTGGTGAGACATTTAGGATCGAACTAATGAATTTACTTAAAGCAAGTGACAATGACGAAAGCCGTTCCATTTGGTATGAAATCAAACGCCAAGGAGAAACTGGCAGGTTTCATTGTTTCTGTGCTTTGTGACCAATAGTTGGGACTCGGTTAGGATGAATTCCTCCACCTATTACGAACAAGAGTTAAGATAAACTCCGACTTACTGGCAATCTTTTCTAAAACAATATCACAAATAAAGGAATAAAATACCCACTTTCCTCTCCAGATATTTGAAGCAAGTAAAATGGACCGGCAAAATTTTGTTTGAGCGCGTCGGTCCAACATGACAAATTTCGCAACTCGCATTTTATGTTATCTTTGGGCATTTGTTATCGTTAGTGTACCCGCGGAGGGGCAGATGACGTGGAGTATGAAAAGGGCAATCTGTCAATGCCAGCCTGTCTGACCGGAAGTCTTTTGAAGAAACAAAACCGTTAGTTATTTGTTTCCTTAATTGAAAGACGAAATTTACTTTCAGTGGGTGGTATGCACTCAACCGTTTTTGTTAAATGGTCAACTTGGACGGAGATTTGACTTTTTGGAATTCCAAAACAGACCAGAACCCCCCTGAGATTTGTCTCCTTTAACTGTTCGGACCAAGAAGATCTTACGACGTTCACAGGTTGGTAAAAATTTGTGTATTTTCTGGTGATAAAGCGGTGTTATTCGCTGAATCATTCTGTTCGAGTTACACTGCACGAAGATGAAGTTATATTATAGGCGTTTCCGTGGAAAGCCGAATATTTGAGGTTGATATAATGCCTTTGTTCGGAGGGACTGGATGCCCCTGGGCAGAATACAAGAACCCGAAGTTCTTTAATACATAGGACCAAATAAATTCACTCAGAGGACATTTCGGAGCATTTTGGATACATCCAATTGAGTTACTGTTTCAACAACGACCCTAAGAGTGTAGCTGTTCTGTACCCCCTGTTGAGTGACCTCT
>NW_008756198.1:0-1064 GCF_000715545.1 Opisthorchis viverrini | reverse complement strand
CTGGACAGGAGCAGTCGAGATGCAGAGGTCGCGTTGGAACCTCGTGCTTTAACCACTAAGACATCTCGGGCTCTTCAAATAAAGTTATAGTGTTTCAATGTAGAAAATGGATTTTTAGAGAAAACCTCAAACATCTGAACTTCAATCGGGTGAAGATGATTGGCACAAGGCAGAGAATCTGAGGAATTTGTTTTAATTTCGTCTATCTACACACGTAGGTTGAGTCCTGGTTAACCAGTTCGAGGAGGAGACCTCCACTGAAACCTTTGCCTGACGAGTAATCTTACACGACAGATAGTCAGACCACTGTAGAATTCTTGAATATTCTGGGATTTTGTATATGCTCTTCGGTTCCTATCTTCTGGTTGTAAGTCCAGTCACCCAAAATGTTTAGTACACTCGATAGCCTACATTTTTGTTGATGAGGCGCATCTTGTATGACATTCACCTTTGATCTCAAGGTATGAGTACTTCACTGACTATCCGTTTTTCGTTTGCCAAATTTTCTGTGGAAATAACGATAAGTTCGTCAACCCGACCAAATTATCCTAAACGACTGGTTCACGAGAAGGCAATGAAAATGACTTCAGTGTAGGCTGAAGTAGTATCATTTCTTGAGCAATTGGTAATGACCAGGCTGACACAATCTTCTGGCACCCATCTGTGAGTACATAGAAACCTCAGACCCTGAATTAATGAAACAGATACCTCTAGGTAGTCTAATGTCATAATTCATATGATTCATATTGGCAGTACTTGGGGAATTGATGATAGCAAGGTGTTTGCCATAAGCAAAATCAATGCACAAAAGTCAACATTTAAACTGGACAAGGATTCCAATTCATAAACAGAATTATTAATTTTGTAACTGAAATTTCATTCCTTAAATGAAGCCAATTCATACCAAGGGGCATCGTGTATAGTACTTTCTTCCCTTACAGTATTCATTGATTTCACTCAAAGGACGAAATTTCCATTGAAAAATATTCCCAAAACTTCTCACGTTAACGACAAAGTGATTTCTATCAGGTTGAAAGTTTCTGCCTCAATTTCAAGGCCTGTTT
>NW_008756197.1:0-1064 GCF_000715545.1 Opisthorchis viverrini | reverse complement strand
GCTGATGAGTCAAACAAGAAAGGAACAGTCTTTGGTTTTCATTTTCTGAATACACTGCGATTTCCCTCGCGCCAGATTTTACGTATCCTTTTGGCCTTAATCATGTCAACTAATACATTGCCCAATATACCCAAATTAATTTGGCTCGGTGCGTGCAGTCCTCAAGAAGCGAATGGATTAACGCTTCTGGCCGGAATGTGCTTCATGGCAAGCTTGGCATGCATGTGAACTAGGTAAATGGTAGACTGAGAGCTGACGTCGGCTGCATACTGATGGGGCTGATAGCCGTCTGATTTCATACGTGGATGTACACATTCTTCTAGACATACGTCCTCACAAACAGTTCATATTAAATAACGATGTAGTGCCAGTAAGCAAAGGTGTCTGCTTCATAACTCGCCGAATGGATGCGGAAAAGTCATGTGAGTGGGTGAACTCAAGGAAAATGTGTAAATGTGATCAGCAGGCGTGTAATTCAGTTTGGTGAATCCTTGATCTATTCATACAGTGTATAGGAGTTTCCATTTCCAGTTCACTGCATAAGTGATGTCGCTTACATCAGATTCACCTTTTTCAGTGAGATATCCTACAATCCAATCATTCTTGATTAAATATGTATTGTTTGGACTCCTGAGTGCCAGCTTTGACGAATGAGTTTGAGGTGCACGAATTTATCCTCGTGGATTCGATCCTACTCATGTTAGATTCTTTCATTTCAACATCAAAAGGAGTAAGGCTTCATGGCCAGTAAAAAGTTAGCCAAATATGATGGCAAACTATCTCATGGAAAATCGACTACATATAGAGATGGCTCAGTGGGCGGAGCGCAGATTTACTGATTGAAAGGTCCGTGGTTTGAACCCGACTCTCTCTGTCGACTTCTCCTGTCAAGACTTTAGCATCCTGGCAGTATCCCAGCCCTTGTGCCTCTTTCAGGTAACATGACAAGTAAACACCGGAAAAATGCTAGAGCCGAACGATTTTTAGACTTTTGATGATCGTCTGATGGCGAGATTCCGTGTAGCCATTTGTGAACGAGATATTTCAAGGCATTGTTAACATCT
>NW_008756196.1:0-1064 GCF_000715545.1 Opisthorchis viverrini | reverse complement strand
CATCCAAGAAAGCTTTCACCGCAAAATAACCACCAAATGTAAACAAGGTATATTTAGGCCGTACCAGCACCCCACAGGAAAAGTATGGTGGGATCCACGTGGAATTCCGCAAAATAATTCCCTAGATACTTGACAGGTGACTGGGCCTGACAACAAATTATTCAAATTCCAACGTGAAAAAAATTGAGCTACAATAAATATGCTCGACAAAAATTCCCTCAGTTGAATGGGCACTGTTGAGCGGACGGCCTAGAATTATGGAAACTTTTAAAGGTTTACGAACAGATAAAGCAAACGGACTGAGGTTTGGTCACAATACGCCAGCTAAAGCAACTAATCGCACATGAGATCCACCCGTGTCTAACAGCTGATCCAAGATCCAACCACCCAATCATTCATCCGTCGGTTTTTCCGCACATCAGTCAATCAGCGAAGCACGGAAGCGATTAAGTACGCATTTAAGCCATCAAGCGAGCGAACTAGCAAGCTGGCAAGCAAGCAGCCAATCAAGCGTCGAATTCGCGCGTAGGTTAAACAATCGAACAGCTCACCCGGTATGGTTCATAATCAACACAGCTTTGAGTTCATGGTTGTGTGAAGACCAAAACCTAGACGGAAGGAAAATTGGGGTCATCAATCAAAGCGTTTGACTCAAAAGCCTGACAGCAAGGTAGCGGTGCTTAGTTTGAGATTTCGCGAATAACACAGATTCTATGGGACAAATTGTCACACTCGTTCCAACCTCATCTTGAACAGCCAAGAGACTCTGATTGTCAGGCTTCTATGTGTTAGCGAACCGGCCAGTAGCGCAGACTCTAATACACGCTCGGTGCTGCGCTAACATTAATAGGTAATGTTCATTTTGCTCCAGAAAGATTCTAACCGTGGCATCATGACGTGGTCCAACCTCTCAGGAAGGTCAAAAAATTGCAAAATACTCACGTCCTGTTGCGTGAGCTAATATTATTCTCAGTTTGCAATTTGAATGTGAAAACCAGAGAATCCGTTGCCAAATTGCATACAACCCAGTGAACGCAATTCGACCTTTTTTACTCACCAATTAG
>NW_008756195.1:0-1064 GCF_000715545.1 Opisthorchis viverrini | reverse complement strand
AGGTGTTAGAGAGACGTCATATGTGCAGAGAGCCCACAAAATGAATCTTGGCTACAAAGGGTGCATTGGTTAGTGCTTTTAACTGTGCTTCCTCGGGGTTACCCAGAGGTTAATGAACATAATCTGGTCTTGATATTCACATAATTCTGGGTATGATGGGCTTCTTAGAAGCTTCACTAGGCGGTGTGCGGCAAAGGTGTCCAAACTACCCGTTCTTATTCAAATCAGTCGTGGATCAATTAATAGGGCGAATGCTGGAAGCTCTTCAAAACCCTGGTGTTATAATCGTTGCTCATGGGAACTGTGGATATGGATTACGCAAACTACATTGTCCTCATTTTTGAAGGCGGAGCCCAAGTCCAAACTGTTGTGTAAAATGATCGTGCGCTGGAGACATTACAATAAATGGCGGCCAAGCTATGTCAGTAGCGTTTATGCTTTCACTTTCTCTCTAGATTGCCCGATGGAGCGTTTGGAGGTGTCTGCACCTCATGGCGCTTTAGGAGAGCTAGAGCCGGGTCCCCCGCTCATCCACCCCTTCTGTTCTAACACTGAATATAATTAAGTAAAATTTGAGGTTGAACGGGATGGAAGCTTCAGTATGAACACTTGCTGTCTCTGGTTTTGCCTAGTTGTTTAGATGACGCAGAGACACTAAGACTGGATTCCGGACAAGATGGTACTTTTCTGCCATTCGGTATTACAGGCATGCCTAAACAAGCCTGATCTCCGGAATGTCTGAAATGAACCCACTATATTCGTTAGAAACGACCACATTTCACACTGGTCGAATATAGGTGCAAATATGTAGAAAGCCCAAATTTTGGCGAACAAGCCGAGGTTTTCCTTCCACTCCGTTTTACCTCCGGTAAAAATCAGTTCATACAACCATCATGGCGCAAAACGGAGTGCCGATTGCGGGTCTTCCGGGGAAGTAATAATGGATGGATCGCCTAAGCCAAATGCTAGAGCACAGCAAAATGCAGAGACCAATATTGGAGCCTTAAAGCATTGACAGAGGCCAGCCTTGTCGCCAATCACCTCAAATCCGTAAAAACTCAAGA
>NW_008756194.1:0-1064 GCF_000715545.1 Opisthorchis viverrini | reverse complement strand
GCTCATTTATCAATGAAATTTGTATCAACCAAAACGGTTATTCCCTCCTTTTATGTAGTCCGTTACACTCAGGGCTGTTTCTTAAAATACGATTTCAAGTTTAATAAATACTTCACAGAAAAAGGTGTGTTCAAAAGACCGGTTTACATTACCACAACCGTATATTTAAGCACGAAGGATCACTAACATTTTGCTCCGTCTAGTTGTTTTCTGCCGGCCGAGACGTTTTGAGTGTAATCAATCAATATCTAATTTCTAATATCTCGAAGGCAATCATTTGGTTGGCAGCAGATATCAACTAGATCCATGCTAGCCTACTTTGGATGTTATGTAGCGAAATGTATGTTTGACGTTTTCAATTTCAGACAGGTTGGCTTACCCTAGTTCTTTACATTTTAAACCATAGTTACTGCCCAAATTAACGATACTTCAGAATAACCCAAGAGCAGCTACTGCGGAAAACAGTCAGTAACACAACTGGAGTTCTTCAATACGTCGAATTAAAGAAACTGACGAGCCCTTGACGAGCCTTTAAGGGGGAAGAGATAAACTTTTGCCATTATTCGGGTTCTCGAACCTCAATGTCTTGAAGCATATTTCATTATGTAAAAAAGAAAAACTCAAAAATTCAAAAATTATTGAGCTCTTGAATTCTAATGGCAGTTCAAATTTGGTGAGTCAAATAAATTGTGTAAATAGCGAAATTCATTTACAACTTGGTTAAGCAAGAAAAGTTAACAGCTGGAACGTTTCATGTTTAAGGACAGTATGAACACATATTTACTCAGTGTAAACATATTTTAGAAGACGTACGCGGTTCCGGTCCATACACTTCCACTTTTGATTGGGAACAACGGAATGCAATATACTTATAGGAGAAATGTGCACTTAACATTGGAAAAAAATAGTGCGTAAAATGATTTGCAGGATAGGGAACCTTATATTTACCTGCCATGTGTGTTCCTGTCCTCAAGTAAAGCGAACTTTTGAAACAGTGATGAAGATTAAAAACTGGAGAGAAACATCTAACAAATCCACACTACAGATACGCAACTGATTAGATA
>NW_008756193.1:0-1064 GCF_000715545.1 Opisthorchis viverrini | reverse complement strand
AACCCACCTGAGGCAAAACATTATGTTGATTGTATAATATTATCGTGTTGTAAGGGTGTATGTTACTCATGAAAAAAGCGAGTATTATGTGGTTTGGTGTCAAAGTTCCATCCCCGCATCTAATGGAAGGTTGACACTGAAAATATGAAACCGCTTTGCATTTTTGGTCTAACAGGACTCATAAAATACTCTGTGGAAACGAGATTCTTATTTTCGTGAGTAATCAGTCGTAACCGTTTAGTTCGCATTAGCCAGTGAACAATTATGCATTGAAGAGCGTTCTCCAGTGGTAGGAGTGTGTCTTCGCTCACACAATGCAGGGCAGCAAAGACTGGGCTGCCCACTATCGTTCAGACGAGCAAACGGGTGTCGGAATTGCTGGGATGCAGTTGGTCTGACCTTGCGGATACGAAGAGACAGATCCATTAATCTTGAAACCAGCTTACCCTTGATGATCCGCCCTACAACTGGGATTTAATGATATTCGATTTCATTTTGGCATACGGTCTGCTTTTCGACCACTACTTCGCAATTTTTTTCTATCATGTTATCATCCTGTATTGATGCGTGGAAAACATCTATTCATCAGGTGGCAATGTCTTTATATTTGGTTTTTGAACATTTATGTCACAAAAACGAATCGGGATAACACTATACAAAATCCATAAGAATTTATGTGGTACAGTCGGTTATAACATTACTATCCTTTCCTGAAAACAGTTGGCAGTAAACTACGACCCCTGAACCCAGTCGTTAGAAGCACCATATTGGATCTTTTAGTAGGAACTATATTAGCGAATCGGGTTTTCCGATTCACGGAACATGAACTTAAGTGTACTAGGTACAGCCCGCCAATCCGTGGATCGACTCCAGTCCGCGAAGTTACATCTTCCGGCACACTTCCCATTTCTATCAGAACTGAGGACCATTGACAACTGCTAATAAAAAACTAGTCGACTAAAATGCCGCCAGCTTTATACTTGTGGCCAGCTAAGAGATTGTCACCAGTGCATTACATTAGGTGGTCTGAATGAACAACCAGCTGACTGATGGACTAGCATGTC
>NW_008756192.1:0-1065 GCF_000715545.1 Opisthorchis viverrini | reverse complement strand
ATGAGGCCATCAGAAGGCAGTCCACATGATAACACGAACGCAAACAGGCCTGTTGCACCACAACAGAATGAATCACACAATAGCCTGTCAATGCTTGTTTGAACACAACAGATTTGTGCAAAAATGCAAACTTCCATGGAACCAGTATGAAGTCAATCATTAGCTGGTGCGCAGTCGTTTAGATTTCAAACGTGGTCGTTAGTTTAGGACTTACGTAACCTCAAGAACCAGGGTAGAAGTCTCTCCTCCAATGGTGCATCCTAATCATCAAGCTCCGCAAACAAATTATAACAAACACCTCAACAGTTGCCAGTTGGCGTTCAAAGGTTTTGGCTGCTCGATGCTGTGCAATTTATGAATTCCACATTAGGCTCCGTTGCTGCACGCCTAACTACGAGTATTCAAGAGTATTCCGAGTATTCAAGATTGGAGGCTAATTAGTGCTTACACAAATAGACTCATGGACACAGGGACGCGCACAAAATTTGAGCGTCATCAATATTACCCACGGAAAGGAAATCATCCATACGCGCATTCTGCTTTTCAATGTCAGATGAGTTAAAATTCTTCATTCCATAGCCAGCTCAATGTACCTTTAAGATCCAACGGACCAGTGGGGAGTGCTCGACGTAAATAATTCTTGAAAAATGAGATAACCATACGGCCTAAATCATATCACACAGAAAAGTGGGTCGGTACTGCTAAATGTTTCCGTTGTAGCACTTAGAAATTTGAAAAGTTAGTTGCTCGCGTAAAATATTACACTATCATGTGCGCAACGAAAAATTCATTAGTTGTAGGACACTTTTGGTTTTCGGGTGGCTTCTCGTTGGTATGTAACTTGAGGTTCACTAGGTCTCCCAACTTGTGCTTCTTTTTCAATCACATACTCCTGCAGCTTGATAACTAATGACAAACAAATAGATGTTAGACAGTAATATGGGCACTTTGTCATGTATACTGGAGAATCTTGGTGCAGAGATTTACTTTTAAAACTAGGGGATCACTAAACATTGTTCCATTATCAGTAGAAAGGTAGTCACGAAAATATCTTCAAATTCCATA
>NW_008756191.1:0-1065 GCF_000715545.1 Opisthorchis viverrini | reverse complement strand
GGATGCTGCATATCCTGATAAGTCGCACTGCTTACTTGGTCCGTTGTCGAGCTACGTGATATACTTGAGTGCACGCCGATAATTTGAATGAAAGCACACGACCAAACGAGTAATCCTTGAATTCAGCGCTCACATCAGTATGAATTGTGCCCACATCGAGGAGATTTTATCCTTATAACTGGTTGTCGTATTTGGCAGATAGTTGTTAATGAAACGAGGTGGGGAGGTTGCGTACCGAAATTAGTTGATTGATATACACGACCTGACAAGTGACTGACAGACAAATGATACATGTCTGACAGTGCCATAAGTGCGATGCATAACTGCAAGCGCATCATTTCACAACCGTTGTTTGACTGTGGTTTGGCCTGATGGAAGAACTCGAGTGCCCCTTACGTTTACAAGCTGATTTTAGGCTAGTGTGTGGGAAACTACTGCTGAATCTTCTTTGAGGTTCTCCGGTTGTGCCAAAGGAGCGGTACGGTCACATCCCTCATACTTCAAAATTTTCACTTCCNGTCACATCCCTCATACTTCAAAATTTTCACTTCCATCTGATTTGGAGTTCGCTCAATGTAGAGAACAAAAAACATAGAACATTGCATCACGTAAAAACTACTGGCGCATTCCTATTTAGGGATCAGCCCTTCATTCCTAACCCAGATTTGACTCCAAGCTATTTATCCGGGCGAATCACTGCATGAATAGGTTATCGTGCACTCTCTTGATAGCCAGTTGTACTTTGGCTATCAATCTCTTTGTTATGCTAAAATATTATCGGGTTATCTGCAGTTTTACAAACATGGTGGGATGATCGCTTTCGTGGTTAATTTAGGTCCTCAACTGCTTGAATGGATTGGTGGCTACGTACTGCCTTTAAATGGATACTGAGTCTATCGGAGCAAATTCTAGATGAGGGCCCGATCATGTAGGTGCCCAGCCAATATCCGTGTTCGAAATGTTTCCGCAGTAGGACAAGCTAACACAACCTGCTTTTTCTCTCCGTCCTCATGGAAACCGTAAAATGGCCACATGATTTCCTAGGATACTCTTGGAAACTGTTCT
>NW_008756190.1:0-1065 GCF_000715545.1 Opisthorchis viverrini | reverse complement strand
AAAATGCAACAAATATGATTTTATTATTTTTCCAGGGAATCTGTTTCTGACATGCATATATTTTTAACCCGTTTTTTCCTCGTGCGCTGGGGACACTAATAAAATGGTGGAAGCACTCTAGGATTTTCTGACGAAGGCATTTTTCTATTGAATTGGGGGCATTTTGAAGACCAGCTGATTGACGGTTTGCCCACTCCAACACCTTGCTTTGGTGGGTAGATGAATAGGTGGGTACTAAGCTAGGCGTTCCTGGTTTCTGCGCCCATCAGTTGTGTTTACATAACCTCCCTCCACCCATTGTAGAAAAGGAAAACATTAGATATATGCGAATGGGAACCTTTGTTAACAATAGTTGTATAATGCATTCTAACTTCTGAGGTTACGCAAAGTTTTGAATGTAGACTGGCTCACTGAATGAGGGAAGGTTCAAGGTGATATAGTAAGGCTTTGTTCTGGAATAGATTCCTTTGCAAGTTAACATGGTGTTGATGACTGAATATTACTTGTATCTCTCGTTTATATCATTCTTCAACTGGATGTGCTGCATACTGCCCTGCTCATGTTTCAGTCAAAACTATATTCAATATATTGATATATGTTTCTAAATACTACTCATGAAGTCGATGAAAAGTCTGGAAAAACCCCTACTGGGTTCACCTGTTTTTGGGCTTGTCATATAATCCTCATCGCTAAATCCCCATCAACTTTGCTTTCCGAAATGAAACCAAATAACATATATGATGGGGCAAAAACTCAATTGCAAGGCGAGCTAATGAGTGCCAGTGCAGCTCACCACTTTTCTGTCCATCTCCGCCACAAGGAAACGAGTCGTTCGGTGTACAAACTTATGCTTTTAGTTTTCCGGTAGACACTCCTGTGTATGCGATCACCAGTTTATCTGGTGATTTGCAGGTCTACACAAGTGAGCTTGTTTCAGTTACCACGTTGACTTAGTGTCTTAGTAAAAGATACTAAAAGTTCTGTCAAGGGACCTTTGTTTTTAATCACATACCAAAATGGTACCGCCCAGACACCCACAAAAGTCCTCAGGAGTCCGAGGAAGGA
>NW_008756189.1:0-1066 GCF_000715545.1 Opisthorchis viverrini | reverse complement strand
TTTCATAAACGTTTGAAAATAATTGAATCAAAATGAATATTCTCGTACGGTGTGATATAAGCTGTCGTACGATTTATAAAACCCCGGTGAATTTCAGATGAACGGTAGAAATTTCCATCCATCTTTCATGAGAGATTTATTGTGCCGTTATGATTACCTCGACCATAAAACCTCTTATCACGTGGCCGTCGGTTAGCAGCCATGTCGCTAGCCGTGGCGGACAACAAATGGGAGTTTACTGTCCCATTTGGGACATAAATTTTCCGACTTAGTTTATATCCTCAGTCGGAAAACGGCCAAGTCAAAACAGTGTTAGCTTCAAGCGTAGCTGAACAAGCAGCTCACCTAAAATTCTTAGTTTACTATGGATAAAGGATTTTCACTCACGCATGAAGTATTTCAACGGAACCTCCAAATGACGCTATCATTTTACCAGACTGAGAAACTGTGTACCTCTTTCTCTGTAAAGGATTGTGCATGTATATTGGCTTGCAGTTCAGTTAATTCAGTCTCCTTGCGGTACTGAGGAATCCATTGCATTTTTATATTGTGAGTAAAAAAACAAAATTCATCAGTTCGATTATGGTATTCAGCTACTTGTTAACAGGGCGCTAGCTAAACTGAGCTCTCTACATGTGTAAAAATGCTGTTAGACTCAGATCACGAGTTACAGCCACTGACCCAAAAATGACCTGTAAAAAAAGTATGGGTAAGTGCTAGATTTGGGAAGACACCGGATGGTACACTGTTGGTAAAAACGCTCCTTCCTGCTCCACAGGACTCAGCTAGACGAAGACCTATTTTTTCTGACGCACCACTTCCCACGCTCCACCGTCCCAAAAAATTTCGGTGCTCCAAACTCTATGTAACATGTACAAGTATGACAAACAGACATATGAAATGTAATGGATTCCTGAGTACAAAAAGGAGACTTTATTAACTGAATTGAAAGCCAACATACATACACAATCACTTATAAAGAAAAGGTGCACAGTTTCCCAGCCTGAGGAGAAAACAGGCAAAATGATGGCGATTCTTTTAATACTGTGACTCCGTCACGCAGAGA
>NW_008756188.1:0-1066 GCF_000715545.1 Opisthorchis viverrini | reverse complement strand
AAATCTGACACGTTTTCCCGGGATCTCACTTTTGTTTTCTATCATAAATGATGAACTTTTGGTCTCTTAGAGTTTGTGGGGTTCACCTGGGAGATTAAGAGCTCGTTTTTGGTTAACAAGCTTTGTGGAAACTGCGTCTAGACGGAAAATTTCCAAACTCAATTCCACTCACGTAAACGAATCTATATTAGACTGGGCATTAGTCTTTGGGCTCTTCGACATGTCGCTACATGAGCTTGACAGCATTCTCGGGTTTAGCTGCATTGCACCTGAAGCAACCTGGTTCAAATTACTGCGACATACCTGACGCAACCATGTTTCCTGAATGTTAAACTACAGATGCCTCTCCTACAAGATTGCCATTTTGGCAGATTATATGATAAAACTATGTATTCCGGCTTGGACAAACGTGCTCGGTGGCCTGTCGTCTTCAGCGACTTACTATGAAAATGACGTTTAAACTGCGATAATAGTACTTTGTTATAGGTGCCCTTGGTGGAATAGCTGATTACACATGTTTTGGCACCCAATGTTTACACACATTGAATGATGAAGAGTTGGACTGATGTCGAACGCGGTAATAGGATCGCAGCAGATTTCGGGCTTCAGGAGCCGCCTTCTCAAGTGCAGTTTTCGATATGAATAGTGTGCCGGTTTTGTGGTCTGTCAAGTAATATAACATGACATCTTCAAATGATATCGAGTGAAACTACTCCGCTAATATTCAGGAATAACAGTCCCGCTACTGTTGACAACCAACAGGTTTAATTGAAGCACTTTGGTGTATGGTGCTTTCGACCTTGGCCGTCGGTGCCCTATCGTAATAAGTCGAAAATCATCGAGTATCCTATCCATGACATTGATAGTTAGATACCAAATCTCCAAATATTAATGAACCGTTCCTCTCAATGAATCCACCGGCCGTTATTCGGAATGAAGCTTTTAAATGGAGGAGTAGGAATTATTTAAATCCATAAATGAAGTGGCTTATTTTCATCGAATATCCAATATTGGCAAGCAGTTTAGCACACACAATGACAAACTATTTGGGAAAAAACGTGGACAA
>NW_008756187.1:0-1066 GCF_000715545.1 Opisthorchis viverrini | reverse complement strand
GACTTTTTACTATCTTGGCTGGTGTAATGGAGCACCCACAATCTGTCAAACCAATGAAAGAAAACGCTGAAATTGAATAATCGATGAGAGTCCACGATTTGAAGCATCTCTTAATCAGTGTGTGATAACGTGGTGAAATTGAACTAAGGTTGCTTAGGTTCCCGTGTGCTGTAGCCAAATGTAGCAGTTAGATTATTTTGAGCTATTTGACTCACAAAGGCCGTGCGGTCTCGCTGAAGTCTTGTTTAATATCAGAGTCAACAGGTGTCTAGGTGGCTTTAAAATAGAGAACTGTATGGATAAATGCACATCACATTGAAAGGATATTCAGGCTTTACTTCATGGTTTTGCTTTTTTTAACGTTCCGACGTTTAAGTGTCTCTAGTCAGATGTGAAAATAATTGTCATCGTTCTGAAATTCTCTATCCCTACGCTGATTCTCAGAGATAATTTACATAGTGGATTGGAAATCAAATCAGGACGAACCAGATGCACGTGTTTCGAGATACGAGCCAAACCTCTTGATCTACATAAGATTATAAAGTATGATTATCAGGACCTGAATTGGTGATAATATTTTTCATTTTGTCCACGAGGAGTGACCTGGATATGGAGCCACGTTTCGCTCCCAGATCACATTCATTGTTCAAGGTGCCTAAAGAGGATTTTCGACAAGTGGTCCATCTACATGAGACCTACATAACTGCCATCAGATAATTAATAAGCATATGTCTTGTATCGATGTGATAGTTGAGTCACTGGATCTTTCAAACCGAACGCTATTCGCATTACCCTGCACCAGTTACTTGAAAGGGGTGCTCATTTGAGGGTCTGCTCATCTGAGAATGTATCGAACGTCACTGATATCGGTGCCCTCATTTATAGAACTTCTGTTCTTTCTCTATCGTCTTAGCAACTAGTGGATAATCAGGTAACCTAGTGCTTAACGTCACCAACTTCGGTTTTGGCAAATACGGTCGCCAATCCATATGAACCAGCCCGCCCTGTTTGAATAAGTCGACATATTCCAACCACTGTGGTATAAAAAGCCAAGGCGACTCAGTCA
>NW_008756186.1:0-1066 GCF_000715545.1 Opisthorchis viverrini | reverse complement strand
AAAAAAAACAGATGACTGGCAACTACTAAAAGACCGTAATTATTTACTTCTGCACCAGGTTAAAGGGGGCTTACACAAAGCCCTTAGTCTAGCTTCTTGATTAAGTGGAAAGCACTACTTATTCTTAAAACATCTGCATCATTTTGAGCATTGGGCCTCAAAACTTGGTTAAATTCAAAGGAAAATAAAAAACCGATTACCGCTTATTCCCAGTATGCCGGGAATAAAGGTTAGAATAATCTCACACTGCCTACATTTCGCTCAAACCTTTAGGCGTAAACAGTTTATTGTCCTGTGTTCTCCTACATTTGCCCAGCCGCAACTGGGATAAATTGACCTCATTTGTGAGGCAGCACAATTGTTGCTCCAATTCTGGGAGAACGAACCCGCTCCATACCTGAAAATTACAGATCAAAATAACACTTGAATTATTGTGCTTTCTTGCTCACAAGGCATGCGAGTTTGAGATACTTTGTTACAATACTGAAAATGTTGTGTCTTCAGGATGGGAGTGAAACTTTCTGCGTACAACGCGATGTATTTTTCAGATGCGCGCCATAGCACGCCGGTGCCTGTGTGGGGCTGGCCTGTATGTAAGACCTCACATTTAGTTTTCCGCCTGGTGAATATGTCAGCAGAGTTGAGCGCAGATTTGACAGATGGGACCATAAGTTGCCGACGGGGTACCGGGAGGCCATGCGAAAACTATAGTGACCAAGTGGCACCCACCACACACACTCTAAGAAACTAATGGTCCCATGGAAACATTAGTGACGGGGGGTGTAGAATTTATGGTTCCAGAAAAAACGTTAAATTATTGCATCACTGCACTGTGATCTTGCACTTAGGGGTTATACGCACTTTCTTTGCATTTAGGATGACCTTAGATTTCATATGAAGCCATCCGGATCTATAGTTTATTCAGAAGTTCACACAATTTTCTCGTATCCTGTTTATTACGGGGATGGCCGGTAATTATTTCACTCATTGCTGGAACAGCAGCAGGTAATCGTGGCACGCCAATCGCTCAAAATTGTCTCCGTGATCGGCTTTTATACCACACATT
>NW_008756185.1:0-1067 GCF_000715545.1 Opisthorchis viverrini | reverse complement strand
CAACAAAGATCCTGGGGTATCAAGGACGGTAGACATCCACTCACAGAATAGCAGAAATATCAACCTCCCGATTGATAGCACATAAGGCCTGGAGAATAGTGATGGAGCGCTCATCATGCACCCAACTTCTAATAAGTCACATCGCATATAATTGTTTGGCGCCCATCCGAAACAGTTTTGCGTCCGTCACAACTGCTCAACGCTCCCAAACTGGGTATATCAGGCTTGCGAATTTGCGTCAAAGCAGGCGCTCTCAAATTTTCGAAGAACATATATATTAGGGTACCTCTGAAGTCAGTGTAAACTAGTCAGTCAACGCCATGGTTTGTCCTAAAATCTCCGCAGAAATATACATCTTCGCACTGACACCATCTTATTCTGTTTTGCGCAAAAGGAATCGTAATTGGATGTACCCTGTTTGCTGAGTTTGGCAGCTTGCTTGTATGCACATTGTCTAATTGATGTCACCAGTTAGTAGTAGCCTTTATCCCACACAAATGTGGCCATTTAATGGACGATGAATGTTCAAAAGATGCCTGCAACCTTAAATGAGTTATTTCTCTTACCCTATCATCGATGTATCACCTGAAGCTGATAGAGCTTGAAGACACCCATGACAAAACCTCTCGTCTGTATTGAGGAAATTAAGTAGCATTGCGCTTCTCACAAGACGTGAATCCGATCCACTAGAAGAATACGTCCTCATTGTACTTTTGTCCCAGGCACTTCCAAGGAGGGTCGCTGTTCCGACCTTCCATGGCAGGAAGTCACAAAAAAGACTGACTGAAGTGTGCTAACATTGTGTGTGGCTTCCATCTCAGGGGAAAGGATTAATCCATTAAAGATGGATGACTAGTTGGTTTTGTGGCAACAGTAAGCGATGATGCAACTGTAAAGATAAATACGTAAATCCACTTTCGAACTTTTCGGTGCGCTATTCGATCAAAAGTCTGGTAACGGCGCTCACCTCATGATCCTCGAATAGGTACGACTAATATTGGACCACTTTTGTTATTCCTACGAAGCGTTTATACACATAAAAAACAAACGTCCTATTGTTACATGGG
>NW_008756184.1:0-1067 GCF_000715545.1 Opisthorchis viverrini | reverse complement strand
ACATGACCACCTCCGATTTAACCATGATGCAGGAGGATTACTGTGGACAGTCATGCCATCCCTCAGGTGTTCATTCCAGACAAGTGACCTCGAAACGGCGCTTTTTTAACTAGTCGTTTACCGACTTGATTCTTCATAAGTAACGACATTTCTGGACCACCGTGTCAACAGCCTATACCGAAAGCAGCTACGAAACATAGTTAAGTACGACACCACATTGTTAATCGCAGAATCTATGCAGAGTAGGAATGGGTGCCTGAAACTGTCCCAAAGGGAATAAGGAGAAATGATTCTAGGATCAGATGTACGCACCTGAGCACATTTTCAGAAGATTGAACCAGAAGTGACCTAGCGTTCCCGCTAGGTGGTTGGATAACAATTCGCTGACCTGATGATGGCCCTGTAAAACGCAAGCTGGCTGTTGTTTGAGGAGACTGCACGGTTCGGGCTCCACGTATGGCCGATTGGGTGTTCAGCAGAGCTGGTGACGTCGGACTGAGCACCACACTCATTGGAACGACGGAGCGAGAAACATTGGATGTTTGAATGATGCTGACGCTTCGAGTAACTACCGGGAAATTCTTAACGCTCTGAAATCCAGCCAAAGACGATCTAGGACCCGAATGTATGTATGACACGCCGGTGCCGGAAGAAGAAACGACTGAACTGGTAACCAGCGACGGTTGCTTCGTTGGTCGTTGCTGCTGAGGAGTTGTGAACACGGACATAGAGGGACTAGCTTCCATCGACAAAGAAGCGGCCGACGGTGACTTCGAAATCTCGGCTGATTGCCATCTGGACGCGGGAGTCGTCCCGTAAGTAGTTGAGCCCGATTGCACAGATAAACCGTGGGAACCGGAACTGTGGCTAGGAAGTGTAGTTTCAGAACTTGAAGGTGAAAACTCGTCCTCAGGATCCTGCTCAGACCAGAGGTTGGAAACGCATTCGACCTACAAAAACGAATAACTAGGGGAATGAAATTGAAAACTGAAGAAAATGATTGGATATGAACGTGACAAAGTCGCACGAAAAACAAGAGAACTATGGGAGATTCAGCTGGGGTTCAG
>NW_008756183.1:0-1067 GCF_000715545.1 Opisthorchis viverrini | reverse complement strand
TCACGAAAAATCGGTTCAATCTCATAACCTTCCTCAAATCCATGTTGCAGGATCTGATCAGTCCAAAAGTTGCACTAAAGTAAAGCATCTGAATGAGATAATACTTCTAAGTATATGAATTATGCTACACTCTTTGTTTTCCATTCTTTCGCAGTTTACCGTTGCCTGTGGTTGCCCATCGCCAAAGACGAAACGTGCATTGAGTTTAGCTTGCTTGCAAAGTTTGGAACCCATAAAAGTTGTCGACACGCTGAACAGCGTGGGCGAGTTTGTAGAAAACAGAAGGATGGAAAAACTGAAAACTTTATTTCCAGGTGATCCTGACATCTTAAGTTGGGCCAAGTCCAGTTGGATCTACTTTGATGTTCCGTTGAAAGCTGTAATTGACGGCCATGTGATCCCGAAGCACCCTGAAGAATTGCTTACCACTGCTTTCCAGGAACAACTACGCACCAAACGTGAAGTATTACTGGGTTTCAATAAGAATGAAGCCATGTATTTTTTGTTATACGGGTTGGACCTGAAGCAAGGCGGATTTCTGAACAAAGACGGGACAGTTAACCTCCCAGAAGCCATAAAAAAGGCTGCCGCTGGAGTTCTGATAGAAGGTAAGAAGGCTGACTTCACCAAAATAACGGCGGCACAGTTCTTGAGTGAAAACATACTAGTAGAAAGTGTTTTTCGATTGCCGGCAGAGTACTACAGGCTTCCGAAGGTTACTTCCGAAACTGCAGAAATCTCAATGACACCAGAGGAACTCATGCGTCGCTTAGACCAACTTTGTGGTGAACTAGACTTTACATGTCCCACACTAAAATTTGCCAAGCGCGTGGCATCACTTCCAAATTCTAAAGTGTTCTTGTACGAATTACAACGAAGAACTGCCAATTTTTCTTTCCCAAAATGGGTTGGTGTCATGCATGGCTACGAAATCGAATATGTGTTTGGAATGCCATACTCAGAGAAGTTTCAAACGGCCTTCTATCGCTTCAACAATCAAGAGAAAAACTGAGTGAGGAAGTTATGTGGAGATGGACAAACTTCGCAAAAACAGGGTATGTGTGATT
>NW_008756182.1:0-1067 GCF_000715545.1 Opisthorchis viverrini | reverse complement strand
CAGCTGGGCACCGAAAAGGTGATACAGCTTCTTTTCCCCTTCAACTTCGGTGGTTGAAAATTCTAATACGTCACTCGAGAAAAACCTGTCTACTAAATATACGACTGGTGTTGGTTCGAATCACACAAAGATTATACAATTACGTCGCACACTTAGAAGTGTACAGCACCCATTAGAACGCCAATGATCCAGGCGATGATCACAGTTTTGCCGTTCTTGACATGTACAGTGCATCATGGTCATGATTAGCGTTTTCAATCTTAATTAATCAATAATGAGCAAACTTCAACTTGCTCGTCATTGACTCGCGACTGATGGGGCATGGGAGCGCCAGTATACCGTAAGTTCGATTCCTCTCATGCAGGAATGTTCATAGGTTCTTCCCAATATTTTTTGATAGGTGGATTGGGTTGTATATCGTATGAGACAAAACAAATACGCTGGCTTAAAAGAACACCATAGTACTTCTAATTTCGGTATGACCTAAATCTAAGCTCCCGGGTTACAACAAGTCCTATTGTTGTACTGTGTGAACGCGTTCGTCTTAACCACATCCGTTCTTCAAGTAAACAACCATGACCCGAAAACAACGCGGAGAGTCGGAAACACTTGAGTTATTTTTATGGCGACATTCTTGAACACTTTTTCGAAATGGTGCCCCTCGGTTGCGCGCTATTTTTTGCTAAGATGTGCGACTTCTACCATCATGCAGTTAATTATAAACCGATAAATCGTCCCATAGCCACATCGACTGACCACATAGAAACTGCACTGAGTCGCCTGGTTTCATTGCTTAACTCATGCTTCACGAATCCAGCCCTTCAGCTTAGGTTAAGGTTTATCCTGCAACATAGACAATATACCCAGCCCTACCGTTCACTATTTTTCCAACTGAGTCACATGAAAATTATTTTTGAAATGAAAACATTTTACAGATTAATCGTGAAGAAAAATTTACAAATAGACGACGTGCATGTTCTAAAGTTTGGTTTTCTACAAAGTATCCGTCCGTAGCAACTGTTCATCACCTTAGCCATATTTTGGAATGTAGGTAGCTCGGGTGCGCT
>NW_008756181.1:0-1067 GCF_000715545.1 Opisthorchis viverrini | reverse complement strand
TTTTTTTGGTTTGACCGATTACGTACAAGTCGGACCTGAGAAACACGCTAATTTGGGAGGAAACCGCCTCTAACTTGGATAGCCAAATACTCCAATTTAAAAAGAGCAGGGTTCAGATTTAGTTTAACGTTCTTGTTCAATCCCGTTTGTCTCTTTGCAGGAATTCTATGCTAATATTTCTTCCGTCTGATGAAAAATGCCCTTGCTCTACTTTAACCAGCGTTAAATACTGTGATGAAACACTACTTTCTAAGTACTTTTAAACACACGGACAAATTACCAGTTAACTTTATGTTGTAAATTGGCTCTCAGTGAAATTCTATAAAGGAATTACCTTGAAACGTCCAATGCAGATGATAAGAATTTGGAATCAGGGTGAACACTTTCGTACACGGAGGATATCCTTATTCGCAGTCAATTATTTTCCTTCAAACAGCTTAATGTAGATCCTTTTTGGGCTCTTGCTTTGCGGTGATATTGTATGAACGTTTGTAACAAACAAACGTCTCGATTGGAGGAAACTATTGTTGATAGAAAACGTGCCCGTCTGGTGTTTAGTAACTGTTAGCGTCGTACGTTTCATGTAAAACCTAACATCTGCGATACCCATATATATTCCCGAAATCTCTTCTTCCATTTATATATTTATGCAGTTATAGTAAAAATTTACATCCTCCCTAGACAAGTTAAACATCACTCCCAAGGAGTTCAGTCTTATTCAACCTTATTTCATCGTACCGAGAACACCAATAAATTCTGCAATATATACAATCTAATTTTTTATTCCCACATCCTTTAGGAAATGCACCATATTTCTCCCGATAATTACTGTAAATTCATTTTTAAGGTCTTCACATTTCATGCATTCTTGAAAGCACAAAGTCTTGGGTGGAGAAACTACTGATTTACGATGCAATTCTATACAACTGGAAACCATGCATCTCGTTACTGAGGGCATAAGGTACTTCAGATTATGGAAGATTTATTCTCTGAATACGAGTATTCACTGCTAGCGCCTGCCGGCAATCTATGTCATGCACAACTGGTTGCTTGGAGCTGACAGCAGT
>NW_008756180.1:0-1068 GCF_000715545.1 Opisthorchis viverrini | reverse complement strand
ATTTGCAAGCTCAGAGGGCACACCTTTACCAGGCACAGGTTTCCTCAATTTCCGGTGAATGGTGCGTGGAATGCCCTCTCTCGGACGTTTGTCGACGCCGTACCTTGCAACCAGTTCAAGGCACTTTTAGCCACCTTTTTAGTTTGGTCCGCGCGCTGGCAAGATTACTGCCCCTCGAGGAGAACTTAAAGGACAGTTCCACCTTCTTTGTTTGTTGGGTATTTTCAGGTGAACGGAAGCCAGCACGATGGCTGAAGAAACGTTTGGTGAATAGACAAACTTCGAATCAGCGCATACGATCTATCTATATTTCACGACACTGCAAATTTTCTGATGCATTAGGATTCCAGTGTTAGCACGTGAAACTCTCGAAAATTGAAGCCCGTCACTACGTTTGTATTGTTTACAATAGTGTGGTTTTGTAGTTTTGCGTAATAAAACATAAACGTTTATCAAATCGACGAAATACGTGGTGTTTTAAGGGAGGCATATGAAAGGTGTAAAACGCCACAAAGGATAGCATTTTCGTCCACTCTGTTTTATTCTGTAGATGAGAACATCTTGGAATAACCTGACTCATTTTTGAAAATGGGTGCTCCGCATAAATGGAGTGCAATATGAAATTGGTTTTCATGCACAGGTAATGTTTGAATGAAAAAGTCAAAGTAATTCAAAGTGATAACTCCGTAAATATAATAGATGGCTAGAGAATTCTTTCACGAGCAAAAACAAACCGTTTCCGAATGCACCGCTCGTACCAGAGAATATAGCTGCTTCACATACCCCATCGTGGAGATAAAGGGAAATTATTGCAACTGATGTCGCGGTATTATACACACTGTCACGCTAGAATCTTTGAGAGGTGTTTGGCTGAAAATGTTCGGTCCTGATTGGCTAACATCAATCAATTAGTGCACAGCTCCGTACCGTCCGTAGCTGGCTCTCAATACATCCATTCACTGAGCTTTGTTTTTGTGTAATTTGGCCAGCTTGGTAGAAAATCGCATCAGGTGCCCCCCTGTTCCCGAATCCGGGATACTCTACAAAATTTCGTTGGACTGGCACCTT
>NW_008756179.1:0-1068 GCF_000715545.1 Opisthorchis viverrini | reverse complement strand
GCGGTTGAAATGTGACGTGGGAATGTGTCGAGAAGCTAGCATATGTTATTCCGATTGATCGTTGAATCAGATCGGTTATTCTGAACAAATGGTGATTCGTTTATGAACTCACCTGACTTGAGGAAAGCGATACCTGGAGAAGAGTGTATGGCACATATGAACACCCAAATGAGCACCCAAATGATGAGAGACGTCGCCTATCCCAACATACCCCGTCTACATGAAATCCATCAAGGCGGTCATTTAGAACACACTCGCCCTGAATGAACATTAGTACGTGTTACGAGGTACTATTCGTGGAAAGGGCTGCATTTGACACGCACAAGCGCATCTAGTTCTGACATGATTATCAAATTTCAACTGTTCTCCACACTCGCATAGTGAATTCGCTAACAACATTTATAACGGATAACAAACTGTCCATGATTCTCTCTTTCTTCCATCCTGTCAGTCTTCCTGCCTCTGCCCCTCTCTTCCTTCCTCTGTCTATGTCTCGATCAGAAGGGTTGGCGCTAAATGGAATTCGACATCGGGACAAAGATTACAGGGTACGGAGAATGGGAACAAGTGGCCAACAAGTGCTTACTTTCCAGGATCATGTCAGTGACTAAAGAGAGGAGCAAGTGTTGTGGCGACGGTAATGAACATGGGATGGATGGTGGAAACGCCACTGTTTGAACTCAGGTTTGTTTATACAGAAGTGAGCAGATCACTTACTCGTCTTGTACTCTTGGACAGCTGGATGGAAGAAGGGTGTGTTAGGGTCATGTCAGCAGCGTCTCCAACGAAATCACTGTGAAGTTGAATGAGGACGACTGTTACTAGCTTGAAAACACAAAGAAGTGTGCTGGCGCTCACCGGCATCGATGCGTTGATCAGCTGTTCACAAACGAAACCAAATGGGAGTATGGTTAACACTCGCTAAATGAGACCGGAAAACGTGGTGTATCTGTGACATGTTCGAGGGAACTGGGAAACCGCCTGAGTCCGGTGACATAAGCAAACACGTAGAACGTCAGTTTACTTCACATGATTTGATTCGATTGCAGTGCATTGCATTGCATTGCA
>NW_008756178.1:0-1068 GCF_000715545.1 Opisthorchis viverrini | reverse complement strand
TGATCACGTGGAATAGTAGTTCACTGATCCGGATAGCTATCTTATTTTCTTGTCTCGTCCAGTTACGCTCAACCAATGGAAGGCAAATGAAATGGACCTTTCTGGAATGGGCTGAATGCCAACGATAAAACAGGCTGTCAAAATTGATCAGGTGCTCCTCAAATGGTGCATATGAGGAGATGTTTCCTCGAAGAGAAGATAAACTAATCATTTTGCGCGCCAACGCTTTTCATTGTCAAAAAGCACAACGTTATTTAACATTACGATATTTTGGAGAATCTGGTGTCTGTTTTGGTGCAGCTGCGGTGTATATAGCTCGTCGAGCAAAATAAATTAGGTGGACTGTGAAACGAACCGCAGGACATTGGTTTGACCAGGAGGCTACAAACGGAAGTAGTAATTTCCTGCAAATATCATCACAAGGGAATAAGGAGTCTAGATGTTGGGTATGGAGTTAGCCCAACTTGTGGTTAAATTGAAGAAAGCCTGTCTAAACCTGTTAGACTGTAGAAGATATGTTTTTTGTCGAAATAGGACCTGGATTCATCAACAATACCTGCAAGTGACTCGCACCACTTTTCTACGAACTGTGGTATGAAATCGGTTCTTCAGGTGACAGAGTTATTTCTCCACTCCGCTCGATCGTTGAGCACTTTTAAGTCTCGTTATGCCTGTGTACGGTATACAATACCATCTAACCGACACTGTTTTCGAGACAAATCGACCATAGTCATTGAACTGAGATATATGTACGAATCAGTTTCAGAATTAGTCTGCGCTATTTTTCGGTGTAAGCCGGAGCCGTCACATTCGGCTGATTAAGTCGAAACGCGCTAAAGCAATCCGTATTGGAAATGGGAATTGTAACATGAGAAAATCTCTGAACCAGTCTACCTAGTTGCTACCACGTCTCTTCTTCGTACCAAAATGTTGCCTTGGTAACTAACGAAAATTGTGCAACTCCTCACCATGGCATTCTTCCCGGATTTATTGGCTGCTGACTCACTGGCCCGGATCATCTGAATTCCAACTACTGTCATTTTCAGTCAATTGGAAAAGGTTTGGAAC
>NW_008756177.1:914-1068 GCF_000715545.1 Opisthorchis viverrini | reverse complement strand
TTTACGCGATATTCTTATGGCACCGGATACGTCCCAAACATTTACACAACTCAGAAATACACTAATTGCGCGAACTGCATTATCCGAACATAAGCGCCTAGAACAACTGATAAGCGGTGAAACACTAGATGGTTGTACACCGTCCCAATTCTCA
>NW_008756177.1:0-608 GCF_000715545.1 Opisthorchis viverrini | reverse complement strand
TCCTCTAACGGTTCCCAGCAGTACTGCTGGTATCACACCCAGTTCGGCCGATCTCCTCGAAAATGCACAAAACCTTGCACATTTCGGGTACCATCACCTGCAAGAAATTTTTAATCGGGAAACGAACAGGCCGGAGAGTAGAGGCGAGTAGTGTACCAGGCCTAGATTGCAACACTTGGTGCCTCTGATCTCAGCTTTCTCGGCGATCCCGACACTCGCATTTTACTATAGGAATCCCGACACTCGCATTTTACTATAGGCATCCCGACGATCGCATTTTACTATAGGAATTCAAGGTAACATTGTTAAAATACAACTCACAAAGTTGATGAAAATCCATCGACAGCCCACGACCGGTTTCGCCCTTCGACTTTGGGCTGGCTCATCAGGTAGGCGCAGTCCCCGGGGTTCCGTCAACCTTATGTTCTACTGGAAACCAAATTGCACGAAATTAGCGAATATACACTCATGTGCAAACTAATTTGGTTGTTTCGAGGGACTCCCCTGGAACTCATCTGTTTCAGTCGTTTACTATGGACCCGACACATGAATCAACTGAGTCCATGCCATCTATCAGTCCCACCAGCATCCCAGAGCGACCTTCCACT
>NW_008756176.1:0-1068 GCF_000715545.1 Opisthorchis viverrini | reverse complement strand
CGCACATATCTCAGCTGCTCACAGTCAAAGGCGGCAGAGGCATTGTTGAAACGCTTGTCTGAAAACTGCATCAGTCCTTTCAACAAACGGTCATGTTGTCTGCCATGTTGCTGTTATATCTAGCCACTGTTTCCACTTCAGTGCCGGTTGGTAGAAAAGAACTCACCGACGAGGAAACACAAAAGCTTTACGCCAAATAAGTGAGTGCCTGCGAGTGCAAAAGTTACAACGGCCATACGCTACTTAAAGGCACTTTCTGACATTAATCTATGCTGTCTGGTGGGCCTGCCTCTATGAAACGCCTGAACGCTGATCACATTTGATCGTGCCTGTGTGGCGTGTCTAAATACTCATCGGCTTTTGCTGAAACGATTGAACGATTGATTGGTCCGGATGGTTGCCGGTTTTTCTATTGAGATGTTGGTGGTGTTTTAGGGTCCCAGTGGATTCCGGGAGTCCCAGGGGTACTTTTAGGAATCTGACCATTCCGGTAACAATCGTCCATAATTGTACTCAGAAATCTGGCTGACATTAGGTGCCTTCGACGTGGAGATCTAGGTAGACCTGTACTAAGTTTTTCGGGCTGACTGGTGTGGTTACTTCACACTTACATGCGGCCCTTTCCATCCCATTTGTTGTCCCTGACACCACTCCCGCACATTTTGGGATGCACTGTTGGCTCCAACCCCACTGCGCCGATCCCATTCTATCCTTCTTGGTGTGGCCTACTGTTGCCCCTCGAGTCCGACGGAAGGTGGCCAGTTCCTCCTACAAGCACCTAAACAATTCTCTTCCAGCTTCTAATTCACACATCCGTGATTTTTACGTTCAAAAGTCCCCCTGAATGGAGCTTTAGCTGGTCGGGCCAAGCGGAGAATTTGCCATATTTTTGCCTCTCAAACGCATGTGGTCGGGTCCCGCACATTTTTCTGCCTCCCAAAATCAGGCCTTACGGGATTCAAGAGAAAATCTCACATTGGATCAAAGAGTTATTCTCAGACAGATCATTTTTGTAAAAATAGGCTCGCTCTGCTTTTCCCCAGCGCCGGTCTCCAATGGCGTTCCTCA
>NW_008756175.1:0-1069 GCF_000715545.1 Opisthorchis viverrini | reverse complement strand
AATAGTCAGGTGGCAACTTTTGTTTCCAGAATGTGCTGTCCACCAGCGATTTGATGTGCCATTTTTTTATAAGTGGTCCGAAGTGAAAGCTGTATTCGCAGATGAATTTGCTGACTTCCGTCGTAACGGAGTATTTGCCTCTAGTCGTCCGCCACGGCTGTGTTGATTCATGAATCAACGACTCGTAGGAAGCGAGCGTAATTCCGTTCTGGTTGCAGTTGCCACAACTCCACTGTTCGTTGTGGCCCGCGAAATGTCATTCATGCAAACGACCCTGGTTGTTATTATTTTTGGATTTTAGGGTGCATCAAAATCAGATGAATGGTGTTTTCAGAATATCGCCATTACTCAAAAAGAATGCTGGCAATTTTCGCGCGACCAGATTCTCTTTTGTATTTTCAGACATGCAGACGTGTTAGTGTATACGCGCAGCTCTCCGAAAGCTTCTATACATAGGTTGTTCCAAAAGTACATCCACGTCCCCTATTTCTATTCAATTTCGTGCTCAAATTGATAAGGTTACAGATGGTTGTTTTGCACTCGATTACCACCCTCGACTTTCAAAGCCATGATCCTGTACATAGGATGATTGCATATTTCACTTGCATTCCATGAAGAGGCGCCAGAGTTTTTAGAGCGTTTTATATATTTTGGAATTTGTATGGTTTCCAGTCAAGGCGGGAATATTCAAGGGGTGTGTCAATCGTCTCAATTTGCGAGATCTATTTCGCCAAGGTGGCATATTAATGGACTACACGAAACCTGTTTATTAGGCTGCCTTGGGGAATTGTTTCTCCAATGACTGCAATATATAAACTCCGAGATCAGCCAAATCTGGAAGATTCCATGTATTTCAGGCCCCAGAACCGTCATCAGTGTTGTCTAGTACTAGGAAATCGACACATGGGACATTACGAAACTAGCTATTGTGAAAAGTTCGCCAACGAAAAAATCGACCTGTGTTTAAACCTGCGGGAGCTTAGTTTTGTAGTGCACGTGCCAAAATCAGTACTGGTATACCGTTCCTAATTCACAGTTATCCAAGCCTTACGATGTCATGCGTTTGCCT
>NW_008756174.1:0-1069 GCF_000715545.1 Opisthorchis viverrini | reverse complement strand
GTGGCCGCAACCCTTTGAGGATTGGGATGATCGGACATTCCTGGAGGGGTTTGATGATGTTGCGGGGGCTGCCGGGCTGGTGACTCATCAGGGTAATTTGGCAGCTTTGTAGACCCTCCTCAGGTGCCAGGGTGATGTCGGTCATGGATGCGGCCAGAAAAGGGCCTTAGAAGGTGGACTGGGTAGCCACGAAGGAAGTCCTTGCAGCGGAGTTCGATACGCAGGCCGACCGCCAGGAGGCTATGAGGCGGTTCAAGACGGCCAGGATGACACCCGGATCTGACCAGGCCGTGATCTTCGTCGGCCTGCAGCAAGTGCTGGATCGCGCTTGCCGATGCTGGACGGAGTGCCGCGACACCAGTCGCTGTAAGATCAGTTCGCCGAAGGCGTGCAGCCCGCACTTGGAGCCCAGTGGCGGTGGGTACGAGCAACTGGCCTTATTTATTTCACCGCTACAATCACATGAATTGAATGAGTAAATCAAGAAGTTTCTCTACGTGATCCTGAGGTTCAACTGCAGGTATACAAGGAATTCGAATTTTTTCGAATGTGATCGCCATTGGTGCCAATGAGTTTACATTGGTACTACGAATGGCTTGAAAACAAAACTCGAGTGGGCGTTTAGTCCCCACTCAACCTGTGTGATAAGCTCTGTCCCTAGTGATGAACGACAACTTCGCGGTATTTCATTAGTTTTCGCCACTCTTATTCTTTCGGGTGTTCAGTTAGTGACAGGTTGAATGCACTGTAATCCTATGTTGCCAGCTTAATAATCTGTGGGGCCATGACATATATCCGCATATTCTTCATATATCCCAGTAACCAGATAAGCCCGAAAGGGACTAGCCAGCCTAATTTCACAAACAGATAGGCTAGCACCAACGTGTCGTTTAAGCGCTCCAATATAGTATACTTCATTCTAACCTACATAGATAATTGACTTGAAAATAGATAAAACACCAGGGTAAGATGTCCGGGTTCACTAGAAACCGATAAGCCACAAACGGTAAATCTATTTCTTTCATAACATCTTTAAATTAGTGACTGATCGTTGGTCTGGCTGGTAGTC
>NW_008756173.1:0-1069 GCF_000715545.1 Opisthorchis viverrini | reverse complement strand
ATTGATCTAATAAAATTACGGTTCTGTGTATATTTCACCGTCAGTGTTACTGGCCAATGACGGAAATTTTTCGATCGATTGCTTGACAGATAGGGTTTTCCATCTAATAACCTAAACTAGAAGCTGAATGAAACAAACCATATTGCAAGTTAGGTCTTCGTGAATGTGAGATATTTCACCGTTAGGTCGTTGAAGGTTTCTTGTGGGCAGTTCATCACTGTTTATGTACACCCAATGAGTGGGAATTCGACAAAATGAGAGCGGTTGAAAATATTTTTGGGGTTTGTTAAGCGCCAAGCTGTATACTTTGCAAACTCCCACTTGTGTCGAAAGCAAAATCTACAGGCAAGCACAGTGGCGATTTAGACACACAACTTATTGCATTGAATTAGCTTGAGTGGAATGTGAATCCTTCGGTATTTACGCATCACCTGCGCACAGCAATGTCTGTTCCCTGTCTGCGGCTGGTGAGCGTCTATCTGGAAAGTGCGAAAAATATTACGAATTCGCACGTAGTTGACTTTGCGAATCACCCCTTACTTGCTTCTCAAATGCTTTCACGCTTCACAGAAAGCTGGCTTCCAGCAAAAGTCCTCAAGTGTAGCACATTGTGAGTCACTATTGAAATAAAACAGAATTTTTCAAACCGAACCCAACAATGGTGGTTTAATTCTCAGAACAACCAAGCAATTACCGCGCTGCACATGACAATCAGAAAAGTGCTATATGACAAGCCACAATGAAACAAGTGACCAAAATAGGATGTAATCACAAATAACTTCAGCGGTGATTATCGATCATGTCGAGGGTTCCGACGATATCCGCGTGCGGATTTGTTCGCATTTGATTAGGCATAATCAACGTTTAACGGAATCTCCTGCTACAATTGTGACAAAGCAGATTTATCTACCGTAAAGCGTGAGAATGTAGCGTTTTACGCAATGCTTAGTCACGTTCTAATTAACCACAAGTTGCATGCACCTGTCGCTTGATCCGTTGAGTACTGCCGTACTGTGAAATAAAAAAAGTTGTTCTGTCGCATATGAAACAAACTCACAAGTAGAGAATA
>NW_008756172.1:0-1069 GCF_000715545.1 Opisthorchis viverrini | reverse complement strand
TTAGTCGTGTGCAACATGCACTGTTAGTCATTCAGATGCACTATGATGTCTGTTCCAGGCTTACGTGCGTTTTAGTAGCCAATATATTTTGCGGTGTCGAACCTACCGTAATTTTGATTCAACCATCATCAATCCAATGTTTTAAACATTCCAACTGGGACGAAATTCTCAAGTGAGGTCATAAAACAGTCTCGAAAGAGCTGTTTGAAGCTGTACATAAAAAAGCCCCATGCGTTTTTATTAGTGCGCATATCGAATTGTAAAGCATGTGGTTTGTAACACCGTTTGCTCAAATTACCTTGCTACTTGTCCCATCCAAAGTGGCAGCATAGCTGACGAAATATAACAAAAGATACCAAACTTCGCTCAAAATTATATCCCAAACATTCGTCCTTAATCTGTTTTCCAAAAATCTACCACATCGTCAGCGCAAATCCCCACTTAATATCACTGGAAAGTCATGCTCGTGGGTAGTCATCATGCAACCCTGGATTGCAAGCATTGCAATTACGGAGAGATCTGTAAATGTAACTATGAACTGGAGTAAACATGAAATTACATTTTCTTCCACTCGGGAAATAGTAGCGGAAATAAAAGGAGCTGGACGGACAAAACAAGTTGCTTTTGCAGCAGGTTACCACTCGATCCTGCACAGAACTTCACTGGTTCGCCTAAACCCGGCCGAGACATTCCTCACAGATGTCCTGATCGTCTGATTTCGGTCAGCAGCTAATACAACCAGGCAGTTACTCGACAGCGGATGTGCATAAATGTTAAATGAGTCGTACGTCAAGCAGACCACAGTTATCCCGATGGGGATAATGGTTTACCCTGGAACTCTTCTTCCAGCCGACCCACGGTGACTCTCTTTGCAGAAGAATTCCACAGGCTAAGAGTAGCCACTCCAGGTTACCATCCCCCTTCAATGAAACGCAGGTTTGTAAAAAGCATTTTCCAAATATACCAGCAATCTGATTAACTGGTCAAATTTAGTCCTGAATTTTGAGTGAAAACAGACTGGTATTGATCCACACAGGCGCCACTTTAGGCGCCAGTCATTGCCAGATCA
>NW_008756171.1:0-1070 GCF_000715545.1 Opisthorchis viverrini | reverse complement strand
TTTGCAACGGATTGGCCGTCAAGATGAAAAAGGCGAACAGAGAACCACCATGCATGCGCAATAGGGCCGTTACCATCGCACAATGGTTATCGGACAAGGAAGTTTGTTCCGTTGTTTGTCAGGAATTATTGTGTTTGGAAGGGGTATCAAAAACTTACTCAGCTTGCATCTTAGAAACAATTTCCTCCATTCAAGTGAACAGCTGGACTGTATCTTTACCACTGCATGGTAGTTGTTCACCCAGTCGAATCGCTCTTATCCTTACGAGGGGTTAAAATTGCTTGAATTGATCCACACGGATAACGTCAGTGACGCAGGAAAGCCCCTCTAACTCTCACAGTCCTCAGCAAAGAATGTACTCTCAATTTACTGCAACAGCTTGCAACGCTCACGGATAAGCTTTTTCAGTGCACGCACTGAGGTCGCTGAGAGAGAAAAGAACTTCTGCAGCTAAGGTACTGGGTCATGCCCCTCCAACGTATCCACCCAAACGATACTCTTAGATGTTTAGACGCCGTCATTGCAGCCATCACGAGATAAATACACTTTCCATCAAATGAGGCGAGCGTTGCTCTGATATCATGCATCCAGCCAAGTGGTGTACCGACAACTGAACATTCCCTCGATCATGGACATTATACATTTAGCCCACCCATTCAGTCAAACTTCCCCGTGACTTTTACTTGTCAAATTGAATAGACCTCCGGCTTGTGTGATGGTAAATAGATCTATGACCCGTAATAAAGTTGCCCTGGTTGGCCTGTCGGTTACACTTCCCAGTTAATGTGCACCAGTGGCACATCTCTACTGTGCTTCCGGTACCTTTGTTCGGACAATTGTACTGCATTATTCCTGAGATGGAACCAATAGTGCGGGTACCGGCAAAAGCTCGCTTATTGAACGCCGAAATTTGCACGCCTATACAGAATCCGAGCCACTAGCGTAGTTTTCCGGCCGTCCAATCCACACACCGCGTTTTCTGACTGCTGGACCGATGTGAGTATCTATGTAGGGTGCACGCATCATTGCGTGAGGAGCCACCGGTAGTGCTTCCTCTGGACTTCCTGACA
>NW_008756170.1:0-1070 GCF_000715545.1 Opisthorchis viverrini | reverse complement strand
CACAACGGACGACGGTGACAACGGACAAGCCACACTACCTCACACAGTGTTAACCAAGCTGAATACACGAAAACCGGATGTGACCCTGAACACTTAGATGGGAGAATTCAACCGTTTACTCTATACAGTATGACGAACGCCACTACAAAGAAGAGTTGAATTCCCAGACAACGTGAACGGGCGACTTGTACCCCATGCCCAAAAAATACCGCTACCTGTGGAGCATGACCAACTGAGTCTATTTGAAAAGTTCACATGATATTTGCACTGCATGTTTTTTGGATGGTCTAATGAGATTACCCACACGCGGTATACTTCCGTTCACAGTGTCGTATCATGTTGGTTGTTTCAACCACACTGATGATACATCCGGATCACTAGGTGTGAAACACCGCGGAATTCCATTTCCACAAGTCGAGTGTGGATCACAGCTTAGGCACTTTCAAAATGAGTGGCTTCTCTCGTCTTGAGAGTCGCGTACACATGCTATTACATTAGTAAGAGACATTAAGACTTACTAAGATACCCTCTTTCAAATTTCCGAGCGCACACCATTCATTCGGATGTGTTTTACAAATAAATTTGTTGTCTGTTTCAAACGACACTCGAGGCACATGGAATACAAAAGCCGACGAGAGCATCATCCTACTAATTTCTGCACGACCTCTGTGGTTGGAGGAAATATTAACAATATTTTCCATTTTCTATTTTCTATAAATATCTACCGTATTCTCCTATTCTAAACCGCAGTAAATTTTGTCGAATGACGCGTATCCGGTCTAGGCCAGAATGAAAATTCCATAACTTCCTGCCGCTTTTCATATGCCAACATCAATTTGGATTCCGTTCATTGATTGATATCATCTGTCTGCAATCAGTGTAACCACGGCAGGCGACCTAATTACTAGGAGCATTCCTCATTCTATATGCAGTGTGTATGAAATAATGAGGCGCACCCTGGAGGGTCTTTAAAATCCCAACGTTCATATCGCTGCAGGAGACATTTTCCTCATGTTTGAAGGCGAAGGCCAAGCACAAGCACCGTTGAATAATCTGATAGCAATCAAAAA
>NW_008756169.1:0-1070 GCF_000715545.1 Opisthorchis viverrini | reverse complement strand
TGAAAATGACCACAGTACAAGCCTATAGTGAGACAGCTGTTTTTTAAAACCTCGAAACGTACCGGTAATTAGCCACCTCACGTTGTGTGGCGTGCAGTCAAATCTATGTACTTCACGGGGTTGCTTACTGCAACCTGAAAAGCCAATAATATATGGGACAAAATACACAAGTGGTGCTCCTACTTATTTGGATTGCTTTGTCCAGTGTCCAGTCACCCCTATGGTCTAGTGACAAAATACAAAATAAAGGCAGGCTGCATGCACACGGATGTGAGTCGGCATCTCATTTCGAAGGCGGACCTAGGCCTTACCACGGCATCTTGAAAATATGAGCCTTGAGACAAAACAAAGCGGGCTGGTCATGTGAGTCAATTGATCGTTCAACCCCGGGTTGCAATAGCGTGCTTGGGGCATTCACTAATTAATTCGCGTAAAATATGTCCCTGTTATATCCCTGGTACACAGCCTCAGAAGAACACAGAAATCAATCGTCCGCAAGTTTTCGTTCAGCTGTATCTTAAGATCGCATATCATTCGGCGATACTGAATAGTGTTCATTATTCTATCCAGAGACCTTGTCGCAAGCGTTTCTGCAAAGTCCACTTTTCCACCCAATAGCTCTATGCAGCCAATTCTGTCCACATACTTCTCATACGGTAGTAGGTCGTGGAAGCCCACAGTAATCTGAGTCAAAATGATCGACTGAGGTTGGGCAATGCATAGCATCGTGCGCCTAAAGTACAGTCATCTAGGCTAACTGGTTCGACGCGGCTGCCAAAACCGTCCAGTGGACAGGTTTGAGGATAAACTTGAAAGGATACCATTTCAAAACATCTTACGAATATGCCGTCAAACTACAGACCGTACGATTCTTCAGGGGCACATGCGCACTTTTGTTAAAATAGTAGATGTGACCGAGTATCCGCATCATTCCAAACTCATTTTGTTGCACTCCATGTTTTCGCTGACGTGATTATGTTGATGTGACCGGTTTTGGGATGCCTGTGCTATTCCAGAACTGTGTGCCACTGCGCAAAAATATATATGGGACAATACAGCAAAAGACTGGT
>NW_008756168.1:0-1070 GCF_000715545.1 Opisthorchis viverrini | reverse complement strand
AATGAAACGGTCCGCATACTGACGTGGATGACGAATCGAACAAAAAGGGCGATTACGTTGAAAAGGCCTAGAACCGCATATGGCCGTTCCCCGTATCCATTCCAACACCTGTGACACAAGCAAGGGAAAAGTCTCTTCATGAACTTCCAAACTGCTTTTCAACTGCTTCCGGCACGACCTAGCTCCCACTGCCTACTAGAATGTCAGTGATACCCTCACGAAATATACGTATCTGACCTTGCACGTCTTGAGAGCTTCATCGCTGGAAAATACTCATACTTTTTTCTATTACTTAGATAAACTGATCAACTTTCTCCCACTGCTGTTGGGAAGGCTGATAAAAGTACTGGAGGAAGCAATACCTATAAGCTTAGCATCTCTCAACATAACAAAAAAATCTGGCCCCACGCCGATCACCCGAGCTATTTGGAGCACCCATTGGTTCCATTCAGTAAATCAGAACAGATTTGTTATTGGTTCATCCGATGCATAGATTTGGATCTCGGAGAATTTTCCCCGGGCTTAAGTGGGTAGATGTGCTGATATGTTCACTTCCGGACTTGGACGAAACACAAAACCCGTGTTTATTTATGGAGTCCAAGAACAAAGGAGAAAATCAATGCGCTCAGCTGCCAATGTGAAGCGCATGTGGTTCACCCCCAAAATAAGCCTACGAAAATCCCGTGGTATCGGAAATAACTCGTGACATACGATGACAGACCCCTGACTTAAACTGGATCTAGCCCATCAGCAGTAGCATGCGCACAGGGCTCTGAGCTAGCTTGTTGCTCCACCGGCATTCTCATTTTACTCCTCGAACAAACCTAACTGGCAAGTGTTTACATTGAAACGTCCTAAGACCTGCACGTACAAGCTTATCTTCATTAGGCTGTGATATTTTGGGAAACTAAATTTCCCGATAAAAGATTTCCCAGCGTGTACCACTGTAGGTTCCTAAACCACAAACTGAGAATTTGTATCTCTCTACGAACCGGTGGTGCACCATCATGTAGTCTGTTATTACTCACCAATGGCAAGGGCCACCTTACAACCGTTTTGGCCTTTCAGCG
>NW_008756167.1:0-1070 GCF_000715545.1 Opisthorchis viverrini | reverse complement strand
GGTACATCTCGGGTTGCATGCATCCATATTAGGTGCGCTTGGTATTTGATATCGTCTAGCTCGTCTTCTGTTACCATTAGGATGGGGTCCCATGGGATTCCTCGTATAATATCTGCTAGTTTTTCTCTAAACTCGGGATCTAGGACATATCTGTCCCATGTAGAGAGTAACCCGGCGATAGTCAGGTCTTTGGTTATTAGTCTGGCGAATAGTTTGAATCTTTCCATAATGAGCTCCCGGTTGTTCTGTATGAAGTCGGCGATTTGGGTTGCGATACCCTGACCATGGTACCCTAGGAGATGCCAAAATAGTTGGTGTGATATAGGTAGTTCGGCAGCGAAGTTCTTAACCCATAATGCGCTCGCTTGCAGGTTGCGTAGTGCCTGTGGCCAGGTTGACATCTTAATGATCTTAACCCCCCGAGTTAGGGTTTAAATAAAAGGTATTATAGGAGTAAAGGAGTAAAATTATAGGGATTTAAAGTACCAGTTTTTAAAGTGACAAGTACATAACATACATGGTGGTTCGGGTAAGTCAGGTGAACCGACCTTTACATGAAATTTGAAATAAAAACATCGTTCCAAGATGGCTTTGCCATCAGCGTCCATTACATAATATGTCAAGGGGTTGTTGGTTGTGATAAGGACAGGTAATCTATCCAGTCTTTCATCCTTTTGATGTTTCACATGGATATCAAATGCATTTCCTCCAAGTAATTCCTTGAAATCGTTAACCGTCAGTTGTGTGATCCTGGGTTCTTCCATCAAGGCTAGAGTCTTGTTGAGTAAATTCATCAAGAAAAACTGACTGTGGTCGCCTGATCTTTGTACTGTCCCATACACATAATTTTCGGCGACGAGTTTCACAAATAGTGTTTTACCAGTGGTTGTGGGCCCCTCGATCACAAAGGCATTCTTCCGCGTACATAGTTTGTTCATGACGGCGGTTAGAGATACTAGTAATTCCCGTTTATTGATGTTGTTGACTCGTATGAGTTGGTCCAGCCAGTCTTCTCCTTCTCGTGTGTCTGCCGGGTGTTGGCATGTCCGGCTGTGGTGATTGCTGGTGAG
>NW_008756166.1:0-1070 GCF_000715545.1 Opisthorchis viverrini | reverse complement strand
GCAGCATTATTGGCAACTCAAGGAAAAGACCAATGTTTGAATTTTCCTGGTCACGTAAGCGGCCAACACTGAAAAGAAAGAATGTAGAACAAGGTAAATCACGTTGACCTACGTTGCCAAACCTGTTCCATGATGTGTTCCCTGCAAACGTGCAAGATACCCTCACAAAATCAGTGTGTTTTGAATACAACTAACAAATTGATAGACGACTTTGGGTTATGCTCTTTTAGTTCATGGATTCCTCTCTCATCGGATGCCTAGCTTTCAAGTTGCTAACATACAATCAACAAATGGAAACCTCAGCAATATAGACCTAAACAGCGGGCTACTTTGTGCGAAATTCTGTGGAGTATTTAAACATTGTTCCCGCTGTCATTTGTAGCACATCGCATCATGTAGTTAGTTTGTTACCCGAGGAAATCGTTTCCAACGTGGGTACGGCAGTGAACCATCGGTTTTGAACCCTGATGTTGGGCTTCCAATGATGATGATATATAAACTTAGATTTTAAACAAAAACCCGTTAGTTCCGAGAACAGAATGGACTAGCTAGCTCAAGCTGTAGCGATTTCATTAGTTGATGGTGACTGTTAGATAAACACATTATCCTGCATAGTTGGCCAATGTTGAGCCCGTCACATTTGGCAACGCATCCACCAGCGTACACGGCGATTTTCAAAAATGGTGTTCATAATTCATTGTCATTGATTTGTCGTTCATTCAGAGGAAAATGCATCGTGCACGTTACGGCTCTTTTCATTTGCGTGCTATGAGCGCTTTTTCTTTAATACGCCAACATTGGTCGCGCGCTTTATGATGGCTTTATGGGATTTTCAGAAAATGGCGCATATCTGTGCACACAGAGACGTTTGCGTATCGTCGGGATATCACGTGTGATACAATTAGGCCAATCTGGCGAATTATATTCCCGCAATCATCATGACAAAACCTTTCGCGAAATTCGGAGCCGGCATGCGGACTAATGCGCCTAGATAGGGTCAGGCAGCACATGTCAGGTCAGGCAACACATGTTCAGTGTTGGAAACGCAAGATAATGAAAATCCACAAGCT
>NW_008756165.1:0-1071 GCF_000715545.1 Opisthorchis viverrini | reverse complement strand
TGTATCAATCCGTGAATCCGTGAAAACGTACGTTTGTAATTAGGCCTTAAAGTACCGGTCTTCATCCGCTCAGACGTTGGGCAAAATTGCTTCATCGCGACTGTCTTACGGCGCATGCTTGGCTGGGCCTCCATGGACTGATTGAAATCGCATAAAAGCAAGCTCTTTCGTTTGAAGGCTAGGTTTGCGCGATGGACCGGCCGAAGGAAATGGTTTAGCTGACGCACCTGAAGACACTCTTAATACAGTGGACAAGGATTGTTTCCGCAGCAGTAGCGGTGATATGGCAGTTGATTTCGCGGACACCAGCAATTAGCAGGGTCAGTTGGCTGACCAAAGAGACCACAGGGAACAGCGTTCTTCGATGTAGAACACTACCTTCGTTGGGCACAGTTGTTCTTCAACACTGGAGGCTGACTATCCTGTGCACCGGCTGAATTTTACCGCATGTCAGTTGCGTTTGTACAATCGGATGCTTCATGCCTCTAACGGCCTTACGTGGTCCCAGCAGCTTCAGTTTTACAACCAAACGTTCCAGCTTCTTGTAAAAGCCCACTACTAGTGATGGCTGTCTTTGGAACCTCCTGGAAGGTTGTATTCGACAAGATACTGTTGATGGATTGGAAATTGACCGAAGCGCTCTAGGTTTTTTTGATCAAATTACCATAGGGAAATGAGTGGCGTCTGAATACTGAAGACAGGCCAATTAAGGGTGGCTGCATAAATTGTTAAAAGTTGGACGTGCGGGTTTCGGCCGAGATGGTAACCGTCTGAAAACGTTTTGGGGTTTGAACCACAAACTGACTGTCATTAACAACGGATTTCTCACCTTGAACCGATCTGTGTGATGGTAAATCAGATCTGTTTTGCGTGGTTCAATGTACTCAAGAACTTGATTGGCGGCGTTTCTTGTCGTCCGGGAACCCGCACGTAGAACGTAGCTGTAACCTTCGCGAATTTATCGGCGGTCAGATAATTGTGGGTTCGCATCTCATACTCGCGCGTGAACCATTCGCTGTCCTGAGATACCTAATGGATGGCGCGCTTCAGGCTGTCAGCGTGATGCACGCG
>NW_008756164.1:0-1071 GCF_000715545.1 Opisthorchis viverrini | reverse complement strand
AGACTTCATGTCAAGGCTATCAAACAGACCCATGCTCGATGCAACTTATTCGTACCTGGTGCTTACCTGTACACTTTCGTTGGACCCAGAAGTGCTCGCCATCGTGCGATTGCATCAACCCCGCGAAGTACGTAGACGCCTATTGGACCACTTGTGCGAAAAAGATAGAAACAAAACTGATGACGGTGTAGTGGACGTAAGTTCTGCGTATCAGGAAGACGAAACTACGAAGAGAGACGAATGGACGCAGTAAAGTGATCGAAATTGCAGGCTAGAGGTGGACGTCCATGGCAACACTAAAAGACGGAAATTGTGTTCACCTGTCTGAAAGTATTCGTACCGAAGTCAGCACAAACGTCGTCGATTAGTTCCACCTGGAACTTCTGTGGTTGACCAATGCCATATTGGAGCCATTCCACACGAACTGAAACGTCACGTCACCAAACAGGCTGTCGCTGTTGATTCCCAGGTACGGTTACAATAACGCCTCCGGTAACGTTCTAGTTACTATTTCACGATACTAAGTGATAGCGAATGACCCCATCTATTGACCTCAATGTGTTTTTCTCCTCAGATAGCAAATCAAAGAGCAATCACCGCGAAAACTGGGAAGTGAAGTGCCTTCCTGAAGACAAAGATCGATCACATCAGGACATCGAAGGATTCCGCATGGTCAAACAAAGTTTTTAAGGCATGATCATATGGATACTCCATTTACGTCGGGAAGGAGGTGGATTAATAGCGAAAACCACAGCTTATCCCATGAGACCGAGGAAAACGGTGCCCCTTCCGAACTGCACAAAACTGAATTTCCTCTTGAAACAATTCTATTAGTGCCAAACTCTAGAAAAAAGCAGCAAGATGGTTGATAGGAAAATGCTAACCAGTACTTGACCAGTTAGTGGAAGAACGAATGACACAGATAAACACTGAAGCTCAACAGTTCCAAAATTTAGATACCCGATCTATGTCGCCTCTAAATGAAGCCGTGGTGTATAGCTGGCATTCTGTCCACACAAGTAACATGAACTTTGGAATATTGGTGACCAAATTGAAACCTGTAATTGTACT
>NW_008756163.1:0-1071 GCF_000715545.1 Opisthorchis viverrini | reverse complement strand
ATCAAGAGCATCCCCTTTGGACGGCGGGGGAAAGTCGTGTCTTACCTTCAGATAATCTGTTGAAAAGCATCCAGATACGCATGATTTATTAGCTCCATCCACTCTCTAAAGCCCTTTTTGTGCTGAACAGTCCAGCAACAACAGCAAGGCTTTTTTATGGGGCTTTTCTGTAGGGACAAATACACCAGGAGACCAAAGCATTTCACTAACCGGGGAGATTCATTTAATAGGTGAACACGTGCTAGGACACTAGTCAGCAACAAAACGGTATCGCTTGGTATCACTTAAACGACTGAGTATCTGCGCGTGCACATAGTGGTCACAAAATCCTACTGGTTTTTGACCTGAGACTCTGTTAGTCCTCTTTTGAGCATGGAACACACTCGGCAAGAGAGCACCGGTTGGCCAGTTAAATACATTGTTCCAACTATTTACGGGCAAACTTGTCCTACAGAACCGAGTGGCAGGATAAGCAGGGGTACATTTGACACAAGTCGTAATGGTAGGGAGAATCCTCGACTCTTTAAATTAATGAAGGGCACTTTCATTGATTTTTTTGAATGGTGTGCGACGAGAAAGTGCTGTGACTTTATCCGGCTGATTGCGGAACCCATATTAGTTAAGTCGGGGAAGTTTTTATTTTTAAAAATATTCTTCCATCAAATACCAGGCAGCGCATTTTTGGCATTTCTGGTGTGACAAAATCAACCATTTTAAACTTGTGTTCCTTGACTGGGATGTCCACAGTTCAGCCTAAGTGACGAAGCATGTGGTGGGATGTTCTGTTAGGAAGCCCACCAAGATTCAGTCAGACGGTACAACGAAGATTGTCTCTCGGCGATTGGACGATCCATGGAATCTGTTCTATCTTCTCATGCAATTGCACAAAATGCGCGTTTTAATCTATTTGTTTCCACTGAACTATAAACACGTTCGCTATAGTGCGAGGTCTGATTTTGCTCGTGACGGTGAGGGCGCTCGTTCGAAGGCAGCCCTCCGGTGTGCCTCAGCCCCTTTAATCGGATAGTGATACCAAAGCCGATATGCGTGTTCCATTTGATCTGCATAGCT
>NW_008756162.1:0-1071 GCF_000715545.1 Opisthorchis viverrini | reverse complement strand
AGAGTATCAGTCATGTTCATCACAGATATTTACTATTTATGATATGGTTATTGGGAGGAAGCGATCTCAATCGTTCGTCATGGGGAATCGCATCACCTATTTCAAAAACGTTCAGGACCGCTGTTCTGAAACAGCCCGCACCACTTGCAAAATATCCATTCATTTACTTGACACTGCTCATCGAAGCAAGCAGTTTTGAGGAAAGCCTTAGGTATTGTGGGCCAACAGATTCTGCTGGAGAATATGGCAAACCAAATCGATCAACGGACAGTTGGTTAACGAAATTCTTCACACGTCTGCGGCAGGGCGTGCCTTTTAATGTTGATAAGCGTTGAGACCGAAAATCCATCGACCTTATTCCTGAAGCACTTGAATATAACTTGCTTGCATTTCTGATTTAAATATTTTCGACGGTTGGGCAAGCAACCAACTGGCAATACCGGTGAATACTACTAGTAAATGTTGCTAGTAGTAGTTTTTGGCTTTCACTCATGCGTCCAGATGAAGAATCAAAAACCTGGTCACCAGCCCAACGATCATGTGTGGCACACGGGACTAGTCTGCTGCATTCATATGTTATCCCTCAGTCCTAATATTCTTTATCACATTTATTCGTGAACGCTGATCCATTAGTCGAGGTTGACGGTTGCTGCTCGCGAGGTGACAAGGCTTTTGCCAACCAACTGATTGATCCGGATAACCTTTCCAAACGTGTAGACACAGATCACACCAAATTCTGACAAAAGAGACCGACTCCGCACCTGGTTCTGCAACAATGCCTTGCACCTTGTTGCGTAAAATAAGGGGTGACGATTGAACAAGGTGTTTGTGTTTTGGGAAATCCTCCTTCAAGTTCAAAGTGATGTTCAAAATTCAGAAACGCCAACAGTGCACCGTGAATCCGGTGAAAAAACTGGCAGTATTGCAAACGCCAGGAAACATGGAGTATACTTGTTATCGCACGCAACCCTCAAAAACCTACTTCGAAATGACAACATTTTGGTTCTGACGTGAGAAGTCAGCAGATTTTTAAGGTAAATGTAGTTCAATGAAGGTATCTGTAGAATTTGG
>NW_008756161.1:0-1071 GCF_000715545.1 Opisthorchis viverrini | reverse complement strand
AAAAACAATCAAACCGCCCCTCCTGATGGCAAAAGTGAAGTCGCGTGGAAATTTAATTACAGAGTGTTTGCAATGCCCACAGGAAGAAGACGAAAATTTATTATTCAAATAACCAAGAGTAAGATTACCAAAGTTATACGGCTTGCAAGGAGGAAGAGCAAGGCAACGGCAGGATGGATGGCACCAAAATAATCTGCCCTCCAATAAAAAGATGACAACCTATAAAATGTTTATTTTATTCCACCTAGGCTGCAGAGTACAACTTTCTTCTTGCTATACTCGCAAGCTTACACAGCTCAACAATCGATCTTTGCACCTTCCAGAAGACATAATATTTCTTGAAAATACCGCCTCAAGTGCGGGGTTTTTTCAAGGTACCTAAATGGGCTAGAATATTTGCGTGTGATGATGGTTATGTTGATTCCCGCCTCGGGATTGGCCTATTTTGGTAGGGATCTTCAACATCTCCAGGTATTTCATCAATAATGACCGGGAACTGTTGCTGAGATAGGCGAAAACGTGAAGTGCGAGAAGTAACTGGACGAAGTCGCGGAAAATATTGGCGGCTTCAGTACCTTCACTTTATAATGCGAGGCCCACGTCAGCCTCTTTTGCTTGGCATCAACCAGTACGAGTGGCGTTTATGCTATTAACATCTGGTTCAAAATAGTGCTGGACGTAGATGCGCCTAAGGTGTTTGTTGTTGGCTAGACGTTGCTCCGCTTCCCGATTCCGTACCTTTTTTCTTGATTTATTACACCTCTATTTAAATAAGCACATGTGTTCTCATTTGCCGCTGAGGTCACTGGCCACTTAGGTCCGATCAATGTATCAGAAAATGAGGGAGATTTCTAATTCGCTTGGAGGCTACAATGAACGAAGTCTTATTGATTCCACTATCAAGGCCCCACAAAGGCAGCGGTGAATGAGCACACAAGAGGATGCAGGTTGGAATCCTGAAAGGAGACCGAACTTCTAAAATCGACAATATATATGTGGTACTTGCAGAAGCTCATGTATATTCCAGACGGAAGGTTCCCTTTGCAGCGATTTTACCTTTTGGAAAAACAT
>NW_008756160.1:0-1071 GCF_000715545.1 Opisthorchis viverrini | reverse complement strand
ACCATTTGTCGGCCGGGTTCCCCAATTTTCGACTCGACTGAGTTTAATGACTTAAAAAAGCTCTCAGGTCAGACTGTTCGCCTCTCCGATTTTCCAGACAGCGTAGGGCTGATCTCTGTAAGGTGAACATTGACGATGAGTCATACTATTGGTAGCTTTGAGGCGCTTAGCGATGGTTGATCAGGTGCCTGTTGATCTGCTCACCTTCCCTAACATTTGACTTGCAAACGTTTTGTCACCATTCACTCAACTACACATTTGCAAGCCAATAGTCAAGCTTGGTGAATGGACCAACGCCCACCTAAACCATCGACCAGTACACTCGTCTGCATAGCAATTCGGTTTTGACTCACCTGGAACCTGACCGAATATTTTGCTCTTATTCGAAACCAAATTGGGATGCAGATGAGTGTATTAATCGAATTTCGTACAATTTGGGTTCAAGTAGACCACGGGGACTGTGTCCAAGCGACGAGCCGCATAAAAGAGGAAAACCGCTCCTGGGTTGTTGAAAGGTTTTCAGCGGTAGATATATATATACCGTTGAAACAACCAAACATGTGTTAAGCACATGTCCTAACCAGCGCGAGTGGCTTGTTCAACGCGGGCGACTCCATTCCTCGTGAAGCCACCTCCTGGTCCACCTCAGCATTACTGATCCGATGTTCTCACCACATCCGCTGAATGCTTCGAAGACACGATGGTCAGACACCAAGTTCCTGCGTAGACCTACGCTTCTCATTCATAAAGCAGCATGGATCACACTCTCGTGGTATATACTCTACCCTTGACCGACGTTACGCCGGTACCATAGCTGGTCACAGGTCCCCTGGTCTTCCCGACTGATGTCATTTCCAGCCATTCTATCCATTTAGTTAGTTCTGTCTGTCACGTTGATGGACCAGTCTGTAAGTATGAGGTTTAGTTTTAATCCGACCTGGTCATGTGGCTGTACCTTACCCTCTGCATGTGTGAAGTAAATACAGAACCGTGAGATAGAATTAAGTTGTTTCAAATGACTTGGATCTCCAAGGACAGCAATACCGTACCCAGTGTCTGTAAAATCAATGA
>NW_008756159.1:0-1071 GCF_000715545.1 Opisthorchis viverrini | reverse complement strand
GATTTTCAGCAACCTCATGAGTAGTACAGGGCTTTGCTTATTTGATGGGATTCTCTATGTAAGCTTACGGCGCATGCTTGCTGATCACGTTGGTGACTAGGAGCCCCTGAATTTTCACTTCACTGGGAGGCGTTTCAATACCGGAGTATAAGACAGAAAGCTTTCTAAAAAGGTCAGAGAATGTGATAGGATAACGGTATGTCCAGTGAAGAAGAGCACGCACACCAACGAATTTATTAATAAGTTCGAGAGCATGAGGAGAAAGCCAAGTGAATTTGGTAACGCTGTTTGGACATCTGTGATCAGCTGATAGGATGAATCCAGGCATCCCATGTGGGTTTTGGAGGACAACTGTGAACTGCAGACTGCCATCGAGGTCTTGCTTGTGCACGTTCGAAGTGTGAGGAAAAATAGTATCTCTTTATGAAGCTCTAAGAAAAATGCGTCCTCAGGACTAACAGCCTCTTTCTACTCAGTCCTGTGCGGGCTGAAACCCAATGGTCACAACCAGTCAACGTTATCAACAAACTCGCATTGGTAGAGAGAATCAGGAAGAGCTGGATCTTGGACAAACATGCACGAAGGTAGGAAAAAAGGTACCGTGTAAGGTGACTGCCTGAGTTGCCACTTCAGAGAGCCCTCAATTGCCTATTTCAGTTGGCGAAGTATGCAGACATGGTCAGAAATCGCCCAATGCGTCCATTTGCGGGAGACCCCGAATTACACTGCCTTAGGTATTTGTGGTCTAGAGATAGCGAAACTTCCATTTTGGCCTTTTTGTCAAGTGAAGACAAGAATGCAATGGCTTCCAGTACAGCGCTTGTCTGTTGCTCCACCCATTGATATGTGTATTCATGTTTTATTTATTACGGTATTCGAGATATCGCATTATTTTCTGTTGACGGGACACTACTCAGTAGGTTACTGGAAACTTTGACAGCCCATGGTCAGTTCGGCTTTTCTTTGGACTCATCAGCTAGCTGCAGCCTCCGAGTTCGCGTTAGTCTTCTACTTGGACCTAAATTGAATGCTATTCACGAAATACACTCATTTGCACATTAATTTTGAACG
>NW_008756158.1:0-1071 GCF_000715545.1 Opisthorchis viverrini | reverse complement strand
ATGGCACATGAGTAGTATGTGGTTCTCACCTAACGCCGCTTCATGTCTAATGTAAGGTGGGTTTTATTACGGAATCTGTAAAACTGCTTTTCAGCATGCATTCACAACAGAGTAATAGTCAGTGAATATCCACAAAAGTTCAAGAAGTCTCCTGAAGATGTCCAGTTTTTAGAAATAAGGTGCATACGAGATGTTTACCTTCCTATCCAATAGTTTTCAGTCATCTAGTTGGTGCTTGATAATACCCGACTTCGCGGTGAAGGGCCTTCTTTCTCACACCGGTTCTAATTTCGGCTAATTCTGACTGCGTTTTAGATATAATATCTGTCCATTCCAAGCCGACTGCCGCAAACTTACGAACACGGAGCGGTGATCAACCAAGAAGAAAAATGACCCTATTTTTTTACTTTACGCGAACAAAATCCATTCTGTCCAGACCTTGATTATTTTGTACTCAAACTTTGATCATGTCCGCTATTTATGCAGAAGCTTCCACGAATCCGTTGACCCACAATTTTTTACACTCCATTCAGTTTCAGAGGCCTCAAGGCTGTCGGCACCTGGTTCCAGGTGCTCTCTGTTAGCAAAGCATTTTAATTTCTCATTATTTGTAAACCTGGTAAATATGATTTGGTCCGGATAGCTTACATTTTATAAGAAAAAGAAAAAAGAAAGAAAGAAAGAAAACTAACCCTGATATCCCCTCAATGGGGAGCCGAGCCATGGCCGATCCCATGGCCATGGAAGGACCTGCTAAAGCTGACAATAACTGCAGATGTAATCACTCCTTACTAATCCCCATCAAACCTAATCGTGTGCACGAAACAGTTTTGATTTCCGGTCGGTTGCTGCTGTTTGCTGTCAGTCTGTCGTCACCATTCACCTACATTCGAGATGTCAGCCAGTCGCAGTAGATAAATCATTAGCGTGATTACCACCACCAAGAGCAAACCTACCGTCATTGTACCGATGCAGCCCATATTCATCGGGAGAACGCGACAATCGTCACAACCCCCCAAACGCCAAACCCTGTTTAGGATCAGCTTGTTGACAGAGCAATTCGAATTTTTT
>NW_008756157.1:800-1071 GCF_000715545.1 Opisthorchis viverrini | reverse complement strand
ATGTTCTACTTGAAATCGAATTGCACCAATTTAGCCAATCTGCATTCATCTGCAATCTAATTTGATTTAACGGAGACTCACCCAAAACTCTGCTGAATCTCTCGTGTATCGATGATGTTCTCAGGCAACTGAATGTGCTGCATTCACCAGGCCGCCTCATGTTTCAGTCGCCACGATATTTGAAATATCGCGATACATGTATATATTTGTATTGTAATGTACTACTCATAAGGTTGCTGAAAATCCATCGACAGCCCACGACCGGTTTCGC
>NW_008756157.1:0-458 GCF_000715545.1 Opisthorchis viverrini | reverse complement strand
GCAGTCCGCGGGTTTCCGTCAACCTTATGTTCTACTTCAAATCGAATTACACCAATTTAGCCAATCTACACTCATCTGCAAACTAATTTGATTTAACAGAGACTCACTTACATCCCAGCTGAATCTCTCCTGTTTCGATGTATTTATCTGGCAACTGAATGTGCTGCATTCACCAGGCCGCCTCATGTTTCAGTCGCCACGATATTTGAAATATCGCGATACATGTATATATTTGTATTGTAATGTACTACTCATAAGGTTGCTGAAAATCCATCGACAGCCCTCGAACTGGATCGCCCTTTTCTGTGCTCATCATTTATGCGCAAGCCCAGGGTTTCCGTCAACATTATGTTCTACTTCAAACCGAAATGCACCAAATTAGCCATTATACTCTCATCTGCAAACTAATTTGATTGTTTTGGCAAACATACCCGCAACCCAGCTGAATCACTCGTGTT
>NW_008756156.1:0-1071 GCF_000715545.1 Opisthorchis viverrini | reverse complement strand
GGATAATATCGGCGTAAAAGCTCACTCCAAGCGAATAATAATATTGATGTCATCCGCGCTCTTGTCCATTTAATTTTCGAGATATGTCCATCGTTTTTCACGTGCCTACTGAGTCTTCACATTCCCTTCGTTGTGCTTCATAGTTCCTGTGATATGATCTACCTATCTAAAGTCATCTGTCTCTCTTTGGGCTTTTGTGAGTCGTCCTTTGAAAGCTTCATTTCCGTCGTTGCGTCGAAACACTGGTAAGTTGGCAAATCTTGGCATCATTTAGGCCCTTGAATGAGAATGTCACTGATGTGATGGCTTTCAAAAAGCAGGCAGAATTCTAAGCGGCACAGTATTGTGGGTTCCTGCTTTGCAGAATCCTCCGGATACCGTTTGACTGGAAGTTTTTTGTCCTCGGCCAGTGCATATTCTGGTGGTTTCGTGCTGACTTTGCACCAAGTTTCGAGTGTTGAGTTGAAGTGAGCGGAATATCTTGATCTCCGTGCATCTCCTGCACGCAGTTGGATGTAGCTTCTCTGTTTGTGAGTCGCCAACACATATGGAAGGATTCAATTTCAGTTCAAACGTAACTAAGACCTTTGGAATCAAACTGATCCAAAACGCGCTTCATTCCGATCTAAATACATACATTCATTGTCCACACGTGGCAAAAATCTAAAGTGTGTAGGTCATCTTAGGTTTTTACCATAACTAAGTCCGCTTGTATCGGATCAAGAGAAGAGTATTTCGCTACCTATCAGTTTGTTTCTAGCCGACTCCGTTGAACGGGAATCGAGCATTTTGCTTGCAGCACTGTTTGATTTCATTTAAGTAGGAAGTAGCGGCAAAATTTGCTGCCCACCTTTAGTTAAGTTTTCACTAAACATGCTGCAGTACTCTACGTATGCAATACTGGCGGATAGTCCACGTAATCAGCAAGGGAAGTAAGTTGTTAAACAGTTGTTCGATAACCTGTTTTCAAAGTTTTTCATTATTCCCGCATCAAAGTGTGCAGTTATTCGTCATCCTGTGGTAAGAGCCGGGCAGTGCAATTCAGCTTAAAGCCGCGTGAGTAACGATTGC
>NW_008756155.1:0-1071 GCF_000715545.1 Opisthorchis viverrini | reverse complement strand
CGGGGGGGGGGGTCGATAAATCTCCCCTTTAGGTCAATTACTTCAGGACCAAGTATAAAATATCCCAATTTATGAATACTAAACAAACAAGCAGGTTTGTAGCTGGCTAATAGCAGTTCGTCAAAGCTCTGTTAATGCTGTGGTCAGATGGAACCGATTATGCTGATTTCGAACAAGCATTAATAAAATAGTGGCACAGTCCTAGAAACGGTGAAAAAATTGGTAAGGCCCCCACGTGGAGGAGATCATGGTTGACACTCAGCGAATGAACGTATAATAGTAACGGACTGTCTAGACTGAAGGTAACTCACCAGACTGAGTCCAAAAAAAGTCTACCTGTTGCATGTTTAAGCCAAATGTGGACGCCGTATGAAAACAAGTAAAAATAATTTGTCAAACCGTACTTGTGTAACAAAACGTTGTGAGTGAACCTACGGTGCCAGATATGTGCAAAAGATACACGGATTAAGTGCAGTTATGTCGTCTAAATGCTTTTTTATAGAAGATTACACAGTAGTATAATGTAACTCACGAGGTATACTAATGTACGTCTTGCACAAATGAACCGTTACTAATAAGTTGCATCCTTTTTTGAGGACTTTTTACTAGGGATACTCTGTGAGGTACTGAAGAGTTTGCACCAAACTCATACTTGGCAGTACTCCAAAATAGCTCTTCATCTACAGCAAACACGACAAATGCAGCGAAGAATTTGGAAGACTCCAACTTAAGACTTCTCAAATGAATGAAACGTTGACTAATCAGGACTGTGTATGGTACAGTCGACCCACTGTATAAGTCGTCAGTCAAGTAAGTATTCCAGGATGTTAGCGCTCCCGGAGTTGCAACTAACATACAGTGCATTGTTCATCCCAAGCGAGCTTAATCTCTCGAAAATCTTATGGTCTGGGAATAAATGTCTTCGGTCCTTTGTTTGGTCTTTTCTATAGTTGACTGTTCACGAACGTGTTATCCAGCTTTCTCTCTCCCAAAGCTCATGTGTGTCCGGTTTAGGAATTCTCAACTGCATGTCTTAGTTACAATTCTCGAAAGTGTTATTCGCTTTGGAAG
>NW_008756154.1:600-1071 GCF_000715545.1 Opisthorchis viverrini | reverse complement strand
CGCTGTTAAGACACCTCTGGGTTGGGTTCGACTTGGTCCGTTCCCCAGAGGACATAGAGTTTGGAGGCATATGCACCATGTAAGTACGAAAGATTATGACATTACTGCTCATCTAAAGGCTCTGTATGAGGCTGATTTCAATGAGTTGGAGACCCCGAGCGCATGCCAGTGTCGAAAACAAAAAAGCGCTTCAAATCGTTGGATAGTCTTCAGTATTCAAGGATGGTCACTACGAAGCACCATTACCGTGGAGAACGGCGGAAAAATTTCCAATAATTATCGTCCAGCGCATTCCCGGCTGCAATATATGAGAAGGCGTTTTGCAAAGGATCTGAATTTGTTAGCGCGATACAGAGAGCGCATGAACGATAACAACATTAAGGGTTACCTGGAACCTGTACCCACTCATCAATCTAAATCAGGGGACGAAAGGAAGTGGTATTTACCTCATCACCCCGTTTTGAACCCGAA
>NW_008756154.1:0-353 GCF_000715545.1 Opisthorchis viverrini | reverse complement strand
CGGATTCAATTATAGTGCTTCACTATATACGGAACACTGCCACTCGCTATAGTAACTTTGTGGCGAACAAAATCTCTGCGATTCATCAGTTGTGATTGGCGTCACGTAATGAGTGAGGATAATCCGGCAGACTTAGCCCCTAGAGGAGTAAGTTCTCTGACTGTCCTTTGATAGTGGTTCAATGGGCCGGCATTTCTTAAAGCGTTCGATGCCCAGTGGCCACGCTACGAACCAAATTTCATACCAGAAGGAATAGAACTGAAGACGAAACGCGCTTTGGTTAACGTGATTACTGCTTTTGAACCAACTGGATTGTATGTTCTAATGGAAAGGTGTTCCGATTTGTCTAAACT
>NW_008756153.1:0-1072 GCF_000715545.1 Opisthorchis viverrini | reverse complement strand
GGAGCTGTGACGCCTGTTCAGCGTCAAGGGCCGTGTGGCTGCTGTTGGGCATTTGGTGCCGCAGGTGCTATAGAAGGTCACCACTATATACATAATGACAGACTTGAAACTCTGTCCGTTCAACAACTGGTCGACTGCAGTCATGAGGGTGCAAATGAGGGATGCAATGGCGGTGATGCACCAAACGCCTTCAAATACGTAAAAAATAACGGTGGCTTGCAACTGGACCAAGACTATCCATATATTTCAAACATCACCGACGTGCCTAACCCTCAATGTGCCTATGACAGGAGCAAACGGGCAGTTCAAATTACCGGTCATGTGATTCTGCCATATTTTGACGAGGATGCATTGCTTCAAGCTGTCGGGTTTTATGGGCCAGTTGCAGTATCTTTTGATGCAAGACACACGAGCTTCGATGATTACAAGTCAGGTAAGTTGCAGACGCACTTGATAAAATGAATTGCAACCAGCTGCCATTTTTGTTAGTCTCTAAACTGATGGATCATTTGACTACATAATCGGCCAACTTAAAAGCACATTGCTGCCAAAAGAGTTGACACCCCTGGTATCGTAACGTGCATTTAAAACATACCAAATCTAATATGTCAAAGACAAAATGTGTCAACAGCGGAATGAATAAAATGCCCCAATAACTTGACATATATGCCGACTAAATATTCAAAGGTAAGAAAAAACATTGCTGCTAACTTGATTGTCAATATCTTATTGTGATCAATATGTGTGACCAACAGAGCATTGCATTCTCTTTAGCATCACAGCCAGCTAAATTTTGTTCTTGCGCGTTATAAATCGCAAATAGTTTTAACTCTGTAATACACGATTTTAAATTAACAAATACAAGTAAAAAGTAAATACAATAATATTCATTAAGTAAATAAAACAGAAAATGATAGATAAAATACATCAAAGAAACTAGGCAATAGGAGAGCAGAAGTGCACATAAGATCAGCATTTTCTACCAGAATATGTCCAGTTTCCTGAGCTTGCCAATGGGATAATTGCCTATTGTTAGTGCACTATTGAGGATGGCCATAATACAGATCAGAAG
>NW_008756152.1:0-1072 GCF_000715545.1 Opisthorchis viverrini | reverse complement strand
TACAATAATGAATCACCAGCGCGTCCAACTTCGCCAGTATGTGTGAGAAGGCAATTAGACACTTGAGTTCATCATATTTAATGTGCGTATCCTCCTGTGGGTCAGCTGCAAAGACTGCGGGACTTCAACCAAGGTGATCCGTAAAACCTCAGTGCAGAAGTAAGCATTAGGTAATTTTTATTACTGCTCGTCTAAAGCTGGGTTCCTGTACCCATTTACAAAACAAAACGCAACTCTCGTTCCAACAGCCTCAATTCTGTGGTTGCACGTATAGCGTGGGTGATGTGAATGAATTATATTACTAAATTCAGGCTTTCCTGTGTAAGGGTTGGACAGCGTCGCGAATCCTCGGTCTGAATTCTCCTCGGTTGATGGATGAATCAACTGGCCTGTAACTACTTATGAAGTACCAGCTGCCCATACCTAGAACATATCGTCTAAAAAACAGCTTCCCTCTAAAGATTTACAAAGCCTGCTGAATAATTGAACTGAAAGCTCGATACATGCCTTTTTGCCATACACAAACCGCGAAGTAAGAACTCCTCAGAACCCGAAGGATGCGCCCGGTTGACAAGTTCAAAGTAGTGGCAGATGTCCGGCAATTTTTAGTTACTGATTTGAAAGTGCGAGTTGCATTTTTGAATGGGCCAGCTGAGGTTTTTTAGAGAGATGTTTCCAAATATGGACAGAGTTTCGAGGTTATGAACTTCCGGTGAATTTTAATAGAAGTGACATTGAGCCTATTGATTCTTTTAATGACGGACCAGATCATGAGCACGATTATTCATACGAGGAACAAGATTCAAATTTAATAAATCCCGCAACTATTTGTATGTGATGACCAGCTCAGCATATAAGTGTAAGCATAATCCACTAATTTTAACCGGAGGGAACCCCCCGGTGTTTTCCTCTCCGCGATGCTGCCAATGATTTTGATAGCCTAGGCAACTAACAAAGCGCTTCTCGAGAGACAAATGTGTATACTTGTAGCAATCCTGTGTAATTCTACCTGCGATGTGGTTATAGCAGAAGCTAGACCTTGAAAGTACACTGGCCCCGTTGGAGAGCTGGC
>NW_008756151.1:0-1073 GCF_000715545.1 Opisthorchis viverrini | reverse complement strand
AATTGACATGAATTCGATCCATGGTGGTCCCTCGCCGGTTTCATCTTACCTTTATGGTTGTTGTCGGATGAATTTCTTCTAGTCGCTGTAATTCCTGAGTGAGAAAAACGGGCAAATCCAACTTTCTTTGGTGTCTTTTCTCCGTTAGACTTGGTCTGCTCTTTTGGTAAATGCTGCCGTGGACACTAGTTTCACGTAAAATTGGAAACTGTGGCCCAGATCTGCATTAATTAACCTTTGAAATCCAAAATGACGTCCGAAATAGGTGTAAAACACAAAAGATTTCACCTGAGTGCTAATTATTTTTCATTTTGTGTAAACTTCTGCAGGAGCACGTGAAGATGCTCATCCACATAGGAACGGCGGGATATGCCATCTCCACACTGTCATTGGTTTTCGCCATCACAATTATGGTACATTTTAGGTAAGTCACACTTTGAAACATATGGGTGTAGACATATTTTCCAAGCCGTGACTGTGAGTGAATAGTGTTGAAGCACCATCTTAGATTAAAAAGCACAGGGTTTCACATGTCTGTTCCTGGGAAAATAAGGACGAAGTCCAGTTTTTCTATTCACAAGTAAGACAATCTTTTATTTTGGGGGGCTTGTTTCTTTGGGTGAAGTAGAGACCCGTGGAGCCTCGTTGGAAGTTAGTGGAACGGCATATTGCCCTTGAAATTTATTGATGTGACCGATTTTTCCGAAATGATCGATTATATTTGCAGTTTTGATATGCACCAATGGATCCAATACATCTGTTTCATGCAACGGTATCTTATTGCAGGTCTTATATGAAATGCGTTTATGAAAACGACACTTAATCTAGTTCCAGAATGGTGACACACTGGTTTACGGTACCTGATACCCATGCAATTACCTGAACAAAGGACCGATAGGGTGACACATTAACTGGGATCGATACAGAATTTTATCACGTTCACCTGATCTGCCCGTGTTCTCTGAATTTATTCCCTTGAAACTATCTAAATGATGGAGTATACTTGGAGGAGATTAATATCAAGAACTGAAGTAATTTACCATGGCAGAATTTTTCAGTATTGCCACAGAAAG
>NW_008756150.1:0-1073 GCF_000715545.1 Opisthorchis viverrini | reverse complement strand
AGAGAACCTCTCAGCTAGAACCAAAACAAACCATTTCTAATCGAAGTCTATCTGTGAGTACACTTTTATTTCTACCTCCATTTGCATTATTACCAGTTAAATATGCCGAAATTCGGTTGCCAGTTAAATACTTGACCATACAGTCTACACGAAGCAACATGTGCTATCATGAACTTCTATCAGTTTCCACAGTGCTTACGCCTCTTATGGAACCATGCTTGCTAATGATGGCACGTTCACAAATACCTATGATGATTGTTTACGGATATATCGGCGTGGCCCTCCTCTCTTTACCTCTCTCGGACAGAATCAATAAGAACGTAATTTGAAGGAGATATAGAAGGCAAACATTCAGGAAAATACACGAAGTTCAAGCTGTTGTCCTTTGTAAACGCTGGTCTTTATGTTTAAAGCTGCCTTTATCTAGACATAGCACACTACTCATAGGGTTGCTGAAAACACTTTGACAGCCCATGACCGGTTTTGTCGCTGTTGAAGCTCACAACTTAGGCCAATTCCCCGAGTTTCCGTCAATATCATGTTCTACTTGAACCTAAATTGGGCGGAATTCATCAAGTACTCTCACTTTCACCCTAGTTTGATTTTGACGAGGACTCCAATGAATTCAGCTGACTTTCTCGCTTATGGAGAGAGCCGCCATATACGATATATTCAGGTAGATTCAGTTAAGTCTCTCGGGTGAGAGTAATTGGCGAATTTCCGTCGTCCAATTTTAGTCCAAAGCCATCCAGCTGTTGTGGCTAGATAGATTATTATTTTCACTTGTTCATTATTAGCCGTAGAAACTCTATCGGATTTGGGCATGTGGCTGACACCACTGAAAGACCTACATACGATTCATTCTATCTTTCTGGGTGTGTAACAGTCTCAGTTCCCGTTTTCTTCTGGTTTCAACCATCTTTTCACTTGTTTTTACCCTCGGTATTGATAACTACAATGAATAACATGATGTTGGAAAAGACAACCGACTAAAGACTGTATAAATGATTTTAAAAGGGGTATATCCTTCATTTTTATAACGGTATCCAAATGGTTAGTGACAAGGTATCCGC
>NW_008756149.1:0-1073 GCF_000715545.1 Opisthorchis viverrini | reverse complement strand
GTTTGTTTGATTTATATGCAAGTATACTTGCATAATATATTAATGTACAATCTTGCTTACTGGGCTCCGTTTCATGAGCTTTCTTGCTGTTTTCCATCCACAGAACTGTCGTGAACACCCACCTGCCTTCGGAGAATCACTCTCCACTGGTGCTACCATAGCGTGCATACTAACGTGTACGCCCTAAACTACTGTAGCTACAGCAGTATCTGTTGTCTAGTGCGGCTTGCCTCCGAACGCCGAGGTAGCTTTTGCACCCGAATGAACATTGGATCTCGTCACGACTGGTAGACTTGTTGATGTTAGGGAAACCATAAAGTCCGCAAGCGAATAAGATGGGACGTAAAATCCTCTCTGCGACTGAATTACGAGGAGCTGAACGATCGCTCCGGCGAATGCTGAGGTCTGGTGATAGTGAATCGAGAGCTGAGAACGGCGGGATTTCAGTTCATTCGCCGACACGTCTTCTCGAACGATGACCTTTACACTAGCTCCCATCCGCCCAACCTTTGGAGATGGCGTATAAATCCGAGACATGGACAACTAAAGCACAGTGTGTGGCTCCATTCCTTAAGCGCAACAAATCACCTGATCCAAACGGTTTGCATTGGATACTGTTCGAAAGCGTGTCGAGTACCTTGTGGTTGGCCTAACGAATTTACTCCGAAATGAAGACGATACAGACTATGGAGCGCCTCGCCGGTTTCTCTTATATTCAAAAAGTGCATAGGGACATCATGACAAAACCACCGAGGTGTCAGTCTGGTGGCTATTGTTTCCGAATTACTCTCTGGCCTTATCCTACCTAGAGTGATCCTTCGTCGGGAGATTCAGCCCCTCAAGAATAAAGCTGGGCTTGGAGTGGTCGGAACTGCTGTCATATTTTCACTTTTCGACAAGTGCTGAAATCGCCCCGCTCCTTCCAACGACCAACACTAGCAGCTTCACTTGAGTCAATATGCTTTCAATCATGTCCTATCAGAAACTATAGCAGTGCCTGGAAGTAAAGGGCGTTCCTTCCAAATTCTTGTTTCTTACAAAGGCTCCACATTTCACTCTTCGGGTGTCTGGTG
>NW_008756148.1:0-1073 GCF_000715545.1 Opisthorchis viverrini | reverse complement strand
GAATGCTTCCCTTTTACCCAATGCTTCAAAATAGGCCAACTGCAGAACGCCGCGGGCCGCAAACTATGGCATCCACGACACCAACATGGTAGAGGCCATGCACGGATGCCTTAAGATGAAACTTCTAAACGGACGAATTGGGCTTTTGGAAGCCACACGAGTGTCACGGATGAGCGCGACGTACCTGACATGGAACCGTCAGAAATCCATACCAGATGCGTCTCGTCGCGATCTCCGCATTGTCGGGCACCCTGAACTGGACAGCCTATGCCGTCGACTGATGCCGTACGCTATCTCCAAAATGGCATCCGCCCTGTGCTCAACCCATCAACTTATGGTTGTGAGCAGTGACGAACACATAACGATAATGAGGAATAGTAGAAAAGGGACAGTACACCACGCAACCCGAACATGCACATGCAAGAAATTTGCTGCGTTCGGAATCCCTTGTCGACATCTACTACATTTTGCCATGGAACACAACGTGGAAGCAACCAAACTGCCTGTCTGCTCCCGCTGGACCCGAGGAAACAACGGCGCAATTGCTGTTTTATTTGTTCCTTTGGATGCACCACAACGTGGTACTCAACCGCCGCAAGCCTCACTGAATATGGCCTTGAATTATGTTCGAGCACTGCATCGGCGCTTTGATTACAAACGTTTCGCCATGTTCGTTTCATGGCTTGGCAGTTTGCTTCAGCATCCAAGTTTACAAGAAATTGTGCCGTTTAACTTCCCCCCTGCCGCCAACCAGACCACGGACAAGATCATCGCTGACTACGATCAGCTGCCGCAGGCAACATTACTGAACATGGATGCTCCCGCTCTCCACCAGACGGACTTATCCGATGGACTGGTAAGATCGGGCGCCGAAGATCTCGATGAACTAGCGAGCTCCGACGAAGAAAGTACTGTTCCAGCCATCCAGGGGGGTGAGAGGCTGACGGTGGCATTATATGACGCAAGGCACAAGGTTCATTCTTCCCTTGGTTTCGCATGGACATCACCACATGCGTTGACAAAAAACTGAAAAACAAGCACCTCAGTACTCTTAATGACGGTTTAGCTAGCTG
>NW_008756147.1:0-1073 GCF_000715545.1 Opisthorchis viverrini | reverse complement strand
ATCAAAGAATGGCCCTCCCAATTCAGATAATTCAACCTGAATACTGTAGAATGAGCAAATATAAAATATTAGAAGTCCTTTTGGCAATCGGCCTTTCAAATGAACTAGAACATATCTGCATTTGGGCTCTATCAAACACAAAGCATGTATAGATCAAACGGATGCGATTACAAGAAGTATTCAAGTTGCTCCTTTGCCCGTTTGTTTGTTACTACCGCAGGGCACTCCGCCACCGCAAAACCTTCCATTTATGAGTGGAGTTATATGGAACGCATTATGTACGTTAGAATACAGACTTGCCATGGGCATGCAGAAACATCAAAATACCTGACTATAACTGAGGTGACTGGGCACGTACACCATATATCCATGTCTCTTTCCAATACAATTTTGCTCAAAGCGTACAACGAACATAAACTTTTGGCTTTTTACTCACTTTTACACAAAGCGGTGGCCGGAGTTGCGTGTGAAAGAAGCTATCCCTGGTGATTTTTCAAAGGTTTTCGGCCATGAAAAATGAAGTGTCGTACTTCATACAACATAGTAATTCTTACAATACTTTTCTTTAGGCATTTGTGTGAAGTAGAATCATTTATATTGACTGCATATTTCCCACTGTCTACAGATCAAATACAAGCGTTCGCAGTCTTAGCAGTATCGGCACTATTGACGTCCGAATAGAGAAATATTTATATGGATGTTCATAGTTTTCATCATGACTGAACATTCTAAACTTCCATTTGATTGGCACGCTCTTGAAGACAGTGATTCTCCTCGTTAATACATGTTGGCATTTCTCTTGGTTCTAGAACCTCATGCAACAGCTTGTACATCCGGATAAACTGAAAACATTTGCTGCCGAAAATGTGCTGAAACATGCCTGGATTCAAAATCGGCACGAGCTGCCACGCGAAATAAATTCGTCTATCTCCCACAATTCACTTGATTCTCAAGTGAGTTTTACAACTGACGATTTTTTATTGGTCTCTCTTTTTAGTAAACGTTTGTGCGGAATACCGTCAAAAAGATGTGAGCAACTGTACAACAGTGTTACCCTCTGTTGGTCAGTAAAG
>NW_008756146.1:0-1073 GCF_000715545.1 Opisthorchis viverrini | reverse complement strand
ACATTAATGTGCAAGAAACAATCACAATCGCAGAGTGTATAATACAGCCCCTTCTAAATGCGATACAGAAATCATAACTGAGTTTGATGGAGCAATATATAGCCGCATACCGCGGAATTCTCCTACCCGACAAATATTGCTTTGCTCCACACCCTTACTTGGCCTCTATTCGTGGCTTCTTTTGAGCGAGAGATGGCAGAAAATCACATTTTTGTTATCGGATATCTGCAGAAACCTTGAGTCATGTACTCAATAACCCAGAGAGCGCTTCGCGGGTGGCCGTTCGCCTCAATTTTCGACAAATACGATCGGCAGGTAACTCTTGTCGCCATTGGCTACCGTCGGTGAAATGAGTAACCCGAAAATTTTCGGATTAAGGACTTCACTGTTTTCCTGAAAAATTTTGGAAACCTGTCACAGGCGGACAGCATAAAAGTCGCAGTCTACTGACACAACGTCGATGAAGAACCTTACCGAGTAACTGACCGCTTTCAGGGATACGTTTGTCACTCTCAGGCCTCACAACACCCGATCTAAAGCTAACTGCAGGGTCTAATTGCCAGACTCTCTGAGCGTAAATAAGAACACGAGGTAAGGTTAGAGGATGAGGAGATGACAGAGTAATATAGTAAACCAGTAGCAACACAGGTTTTTGTTCCCCACCTCAACGGAACCCCTCAGGTCGGAGCTTCTCGACTAAATGCGCCTCTGAACCACGACGGAAGAACATATTCAGTGAAATCTTTGGTATTGGAACGGTGTATGGCTACAGCATGCATTTAGGACGGTCACCATCGGTGTGAAACAATCATATCACCCTTTAGCTTTAGTAATTCAGTTCATATCTCAGTCTCCACAGAAAGAGAGCGCTCCGGAATGTACAAAGTAATCGTTCTTGACGGCATGGTCATAATAGTACAATCAGAATAAAGACACGACTGACGTCAGGTATGGGTGCCCAGCAGTGTGTGAAAGCAATGCAGTCACATGAAAATTGAGTACTGTCTGACAGAGACGAAGTCATACCTCCACTGGCGTGATCCATATACAGCGGACATTACGGACAGAAAAAA
>NW_008756145.1:0-1074 GCF_000715545.1 Opisthorchis viverrini | reverse complement strand
TGCGCTTCACACCTGTAAAGCGTAAAGTGTTACTGCAAGACTGGGTGACATCAAACGCAAAACTCATACTTGCAGGTGAACTGATCGATATCGTGGATAAGTTCGTTTATCTGGGGAACTAACTAAGTGCCGGCGGACTGGCAAAAGACGAAATCACTTCCCCAGTTGGAAAGTCTAGCCTCCGATATTTATGGTGCCGACATTAGGCCCGCCTGACTGTCTAGTGTAGATTGTAGACCAGTTCTACTTTATGAATCAGAGGCGTAATCCTTGCGTCCGGAAGATCTTCGGTGACTCTCTTTTTGATCACCTGTGCCTTTGAAGCTTTTCCCCGATCTGGTGGAACATAGATCAGTAATGCTGAAGTACGCTAGATGCTTGTCTGGTAAATTCACTCCCCACCCCCGAGAGATCAGCTTGTCGGGCCATGTACTTCGTATGCCAGGGGACCGTTTGCCTCAAGGAGCTCTCTTCACCCAGCCTTGTGTCGGACGGAGGTGACCCAGAGTAGGTCAATCCATGGCTTGGAAATGAAGCACGAACGTTCCTATTGGTAAAATGAGTCGCGTTGGTAACTGTCGTCTAAACAGATGGTGACCGTGAGGAAGGACAGACCAATGGCTAGTATCCCTGACAGATATGTCAGTGTCACACAGCCAATGGTGGTTTTGTATCAAAGCCATCGCGTTCACTGCGTAGCTCAAACTTGATGGTATACTGGACAAACAGAAACTTCAGTTTTTCGGCAATGCACAGAGTGAGACATTGCATCCAACACATGGCTCTCATTCTCTGGTTCCCCTTTTTCTCAGTGGCTGGAACCACTACACTATGGTGCATGGTTTGTGAGCTGAAAAAAACTGAAACTCAACTCAACATGTTCTGAAGATAGCCATCAGTACTAAGCTTCTCACAGAATATCCTCATTTTCGGTGTTTTTTTCTCGGGTATATTTTCTAAACAGCATCGAAATGCTCCCAGCTTTGTTGGTCTTTGGTCATTCCCGCTTTGTGAGGAACATTTCTGATTCACGTTTGATTGTCCAGTATTCGTTCAGCTGTGGCACCCTTTCGG
>NW_008756144.1:0-1074 GCF_000715545.1 Opisthorchis viverrini | reverse complement strand
GGTAACTTTGATTGCGAAAGACTCCGTTTGCCAAGAACGTTCTTCATGAGGAATCGCTTGTCTTTTAACGAACCTACTTGCCATCTCACTGGGACTTTGGTCATCTCCGTGTAGAACAACTGAATAAAACCGAACTTCAGGATGTTGGGTAAAGTGATCGGTCAGCGAATGGGAGCAATGAACGAAGAGTTCTTGATCTGTGTACACGAATGGGACTGTGTTGGAGATTTGTTTCCAATTATCCCGAAGAGTTCTGTTCACCTGAGGAAGAGCGCGGTCAATGAACATGCCGATACGGAGAGCACGAGGGAGAACAACTAGATGACGCTGGAGAACAGCCAGTCTTGATAGCTTACAGGTATAATGTCCTGAGTCTTCAGGCCTCGCTTTACGCTTGACCAATTCGAACGTGGTTGCTCCATCTTTCTTAACAATGGTGAACCCACTAGAGGCTCTAGTGAGCTTTGTTCCAATGTCTCTCGCTTGTTCCCCATAATAGCACACGAGCTCGTGATTTCGTACTGATGCTGCACCAAGCATGACGATAGGAGCACCTTCCTGAATGGTCGCCCTCCAACCAACACGGATACGCATAAGCTGGTAGGCAAAGTGTGACGCTGGAGGGCCTCCTATACTGCGTTCATTCATGTCCGTAGATCCGTTCATCCATTGCTCCAATGAGCCAACTAATGAGTTTTGGAAAGCATGTTCCACCACAGGTAAGCTGTTGCGATAATCATACGTGTTAAACACAACTAACATCAGTGCAACGTGTTTGGGAAAGAATGAGCAAACAATCTTCGATTTGGCGATAAAGTATCCATGTGCTTCTTGATACTCGTTGGTCTCCATGATGGCCGCAGGGGCCTTCATTCGTGGGACCTCGTACAATCCGTCTTGTCGACAGTCATCTCTCCTCACCATTCCACTTCTGTACGAGTACAAGTACATCTTCGACAGGCCTTTCGGAGAACCAAGCCTTGCTATAAAATTGAACCGATAATTGCCTTCCAAAATACGTGATTTTGGAGCACTAGCCTGAAAAGATCTTCCGTCAGTTACTGAGTTTAGCGG
>NW_008756143.1:0-1074 GCF_000715545.1 Opisthorchis viverrini | reverse complement strand
AGTTTTACTTTGTTTTCTGTCAGAAATATTCTGCTGAGGGGCAATTCGTCTTCACGTCCCATAAATCTGGTGAGTACCGGATATGTGTGTCATCGGATTCCTCCACCTGGTCCGGCAACAAACATTTGGTAAGTCTTGTGTGACCAGTTTAACTTACCTCTCTAGCGGGTTTACTTAGATATATGGACAGGCGACCACGCTGTCAGCTACAGCGAAGTCGCGAATCGGGACAAACTGAACGAACTACAGTTGCGTGTGCGTCAGCTGTTGGATCAAGTTCAAGGTATAGAAAAAGATCAAAACTATCAACGAGTGAGTGATATTGAATCGGCTTTACAGTCGTTCGTCAGCTCGCAATTTGAAACAAGCATTATTTTCTGCATATCCTTGATCCGAATCTATTCCTGGTGCCTCACTGATCATCCGAAACTTTTTTTGGGTAAACTGGAAGTATTTCTTTCGGACGGCTGCTGTTAGCTAATATGGCACCCTGACTATGGGGTAGTTGGAATGTTTGATTGATCCCTATCTGAATATTTATTTCAATTGTCTGGATATCGGGAATGCATTGACGTGCTTAGGTGGCAATTGATGCGTGGCAACCATCAAGTGGTGTTCTTCCATCCAGTTGAAGCTTCCCCCTAATCAATTTCAAATGTGAACTCAGACCACTCTTGTTAATCAGGATAAGTTGTACAAACCATGACAGAGCGGCTGCTGATAAGGTGTACGGTTCTGATCCTGTACCTTTCGTCGTCTTGGTGAAGTTTTTAACTCCGCCGACCTACTTATCTGATTAGTGCCCGTATCCCCGGAATCCACCCTGTTGTTTCCTGCATAACACGAGTTTCACAGAAAAGTTTAGGTACCTGTGCACTTCTGAAAATATTTTACTCGGAAAATTGAACCGGCCGGTCTTTATCCAGCCCTCTTCGAAGAAGGCAGCGAAACCCTGATGACCTATCTAGCAAGCCTCATCCGGGTGATGTGGAATGAAAAGTGTCTGAAGAATGTGCGTGATGACATTTACTCCTGTTTTCAAAAAGGTACGCGGACGCTGTTTGAAAACCACCG
>NW_008756142.1:0-1074 GCF_000715545.1 Opisthorchis viverrini | reverse complement strand
GCAGATTTGCTATGACCAACTTCGCCCTCAATGGCGGTTTTCCTTTTGCTAGCCGGAGGAAATCCACTTACCAATACGACGGATTACAGCTTTTGCTAATTCACCATCCTTTCTCTGATCTGATGTAGCAAGTATGGCACTGCCTCCAAAAGAACTACTTTCCATGAACACCGATCCTGCGTGGTCCGAAAATTATTATCAGTGGGATTAATAGGTGTTCGCAGGAAGAGAAGGACCTGACCGATGAGACTACGAAGTGTTTGTTTCTGTATGCTTCTTTCTGGTGAACGACGATATTCTTGTATTAGAAGACGGATATTGGACAAATCGGTGTATTGATGGCCGTCAATCTCTGGCGTGTTGCGTCCTCAGTTGGATCAGACTTATTGCATGTGCTTGTTTGTGTTGCTGTAGGTTAGTCATTGAAGGTGACTTCGTGTATATCTGTCCCTTTCTGAGACGTCTCTTTTACCGTACAGATGCTCGGATAGCAATTTGGTGACTTGTGAAATTTTCGCATTGTCATAATTGAATTCCTAAAGTGTAATCCGTCATTTGCGATCCTATCGTCATACTGACCCAATAAGTACATAACTTGCAGTTTCTCGCATTAGAGCCAGACATCCACTGAGACATCTAAACATAAAAAGTGTAGTTGATTTGGGAAGGAGTTTGGCTCTCTGGAGCCTCAGCTACACAATGCTTTACCACACATAGATGGTTGATCATGTAACAAGTTGGGTAGTAGTTCCACACTTGACCTGGGGACCAAGCGGCCGCCGATTTCACTTATACTGCAATTGAACACACCTCTGTCAAGGTATTATGTGGTTTCTACAGTCGTTTTATGTTCGGTAGCTCACGGTTTTTTCTGACTCTGAGAATTCCTGTTCTGAAAATCCAGCAATTAATGTGCAGTTTTCCCTCATTACATTGCATTTCGCGTTGAAGAGGGGTATGTGCGTGAAGCTATCAACAGGACTGCACAGTTACTGGGACGTTCGCCTAAGATTATAACCAACCGGTTCATACGTTATCTCTGACGGTTTGTATAGGTTTATCGTCATGATCTGT
>NW_008756141.1:0-1074 GCF_000715545.1 Opisthorchis viverrini | reverse complement strand
GTGATGAAAATTTTGCAATCCAACTGCCAAGCTCATCGAACAGACCAGCAACCAAAGAGTGCACCCGAGCTACCCACCTTCTACGACCTTGGTAATATCATATTTTATATAATACAAACGGAAATCCGATGCCTTGGAAACGCTAATTGCCCCTGAGAACGTCATCCAATCTATTCTAGTCATCGAAAGAGAGGACGAGGGTGATCACTGTTACCGATAAGAATGAGTGAAATGCCATTTCTTGTTCTTGTGGCCGGCTGACCTACACAACACCGGAAAATTCGCACTTCCAGATACAGTCCTCGGTGCGGTCTAGTGGAATGATATTCCCAAATATTAAATATAGTGAGAAATTTCCGGTGACCACTGAGCAGAAGATTCAACCTGTACACTTATGTGACGAATCTGATACCACAGCGTTGTGCCATCGCTGTTTTGTCATTTGCGCGCGCAACTGGTGTGCAGTATCCTTCAATTTTGTGAGAGAAACCCTGCTGTAGTATAGTTTTAACGCCTAAGACTAATACTTTGGCTATACACAACTCGAAATTCGACGCCACTGAAATATCCCGCCCAAACAGCAGGATCGGAGATTTTGTGCCGCACTTAATAATGTGGAGGTTAACCACTAGTATCCGAATTAGCACATCAGCTGATCTCCGTTGGTTGTTAATCCCTCTGCCCAAAGCACCATTTTGTGTAGTGCGTGCCTTCACGTAGTCGTCCACAATAGAATCGTGTACCACTGATATGAAATCAACAACAGCCCGTCTAGTTATCATATATATAAACGCCAGGTTTATCAAACTCACGTAGACATTCCGGGTCATCCCCCCATCGAACTGTATTTACATAAAGTTAGACGGTGTGTTATAGGCTACAAGTGAAGATGTTCTACCCTAATCAAATAGTTTGTTCCCCTTAATCTCAGCCATTTAAACATTATTTCAATTATTGTAACATCTCTTGTCATCAATAATATTGGTGAAAATAAACTCCGATTCTTAATTCCTGTGATGAATAAATAATTTACGTACTGAATGATTATTAATAACTTATGATTTTTTGGTGCTA
>NW_008756140.1:902-1074 GCF_000715545.1 Opisthorchis viverrini | reverse complement strand
GAGACAAAACTTGGCATGTGCTCCCAATTCGAATCACCCTATCGCCACCTCCACTGTTGCTCGTTGTGACCCCGGCCATTAACCTGACCACCCAAGGTCACTCATGGCCAGCAATGGTTTTCAGTTTTGGTTCTTGCCACATGACTGTCTTTGATCTAGTCGGACCTCATGC
>NW_008756140.1:0-763 GCF_000715545.1 Opisthorchis viverrini | reverse complement strand
GCCTGACGATATGCCATCGACAAGTTGGAAATAAACGTTATTATTATTACCAGATCTGCCAGGTGGAAAACCATCCAAGCAGTCATAAGTGCGACTTGTTCATTAATAAATAAATCCAGCTACCAGATATTCCATCCGGTCGGGGGAAGCCAGGCCAGTAAAACAGCTCAGTCAGTTCGAACAAGCAAACAGCAAACAGCCACTGGAAGAGGCAATTCGCGAGAGCAAATGAATCATCAACTACCTTTTGGGCAATGGGAGTAGAATGGAGATGTTCAGAGCCTGTGTACTAGGGCATTGGTGTGAACCACTCTGTCAAGTAGAGGTGCACCAGTGTCATGTGTACGTGTGAATGATTGGGCTGTGAGACCAACCAGTTATTTCATTCAGGGCGCACCTTCAGACCGTTTGATACGTGTGCGCTTCGCGTGTTCAGAGGATGCAGAATGGTTCAGAACAGCGAGGAACTTAGACTTCAGTTTGGCTGTGGTTATTTAAATCCAGCCAGACCAAAGCATCAGACATGAAATAGAGCTGACAGAGTTACTCAGGGATGAAACCAGTCTTGAAGAATTTGGAATAATTGGGCTAAGTATAAAAGCCTAAGGCCGGAGGAAGGAAATTCAAGCAAGTCAGTGGAGACGGGCATGAGAAAGATAAAGTGGCAGGTTGTGGATAAGAATACTTGGGAGGGTGGTTGTCGCACTTGCGAACTAATGCTAAGGGTTTCATGTTGGTAAGTGTAAGTGCAAGGACCTAATAA
>NW_008756139.1:262-1075 GCF_000715545.1 Opisthorchis viverrini | reverse complement strand
CTGATTTTTTCCTCGCAAACTATGCATATCGATCTTCCTCGAAAACTATGTATATCGTCATCCAATATCATCATTTGTTTTAGCCCATTTACTCCTTGTAGTTTTAATTCAAGCAATTTCAGATAATAAACAACGTGCCTTCCCACAAAATGTAGAGTCACCGTAAAACGCGGAAGATTTGTTTTCTTTGAAGCTCTCATAAACTACCGACACACCGAGGCAGTTACGTTAAGTGATCAAGGAACGTTCCCAAAAAATCGCTTAGCCTACAGATCTTTTTTGTCCCGTCAAAAAGCGCGCCACTTAAAAAATCAGACATCCTGAATGCAAATTCTGCAACCGAAGTACATGAAGTTTAAAGCATATTCTTCTGTGATTGAAAACCGAAAGCATAATCTCTGAATTATTACTCAATTTCTTGGCCTGACAGGGATGTGCGAAAAATTAATAAGCATTTTTCCCCACCAACCAACAAATTTATGTTAATTCAAATCACTATTTACACATTTCGGGGAACACACCGAACTCGTTGCGACCGGTTCCACGTGGACACTCATTGCTTCATGGTATCAATAGACACCTTGCGCAAAAATATTTTCCAAGGCAGGAGGCAGGCACACCGATGTACTGTGACTCATAATTCCCGGATTGAATAAATGAACTTAGCATGCTGGCTGGTATCGTGCATGTTACTGTTATGCTTCAGTTTCCGTTGTGCCATTTGCTTCGCTTCGCCAAATTAGTTGGGATTGTCATCCCGAATCCTAATGCGTGGGCACATGTTCTGAGGTATTTGACAAATGTGATCAAGTA
>NW_008756139.1:0-114 GCF_000715545.1 Opisthorchis viverrini | reverse complement strand
GCGGTTCTTGTTTGAAAATGCCGGCAAGAAGCCAATTTTTCATGGTCGTTGTCCACTCTTGAGCAAGCGCACTGTATGTAAAAATACATTTCATTTAAATCGCTTGCGCTTATT
>NW_008756138.1:0-1075 GCF_000715545.1 Opisthorchis viverrini | reverse complement strand
TATTTCTTCTGGTGATAAACTATCCAAAATACATGAGCGTTCGCAACGAAATGGGAATCCAGAAAGTATTTTGCTTGATCTTTCGCGAAGTTTATCAGACATTCTAACGAATCACGAGGGCTTTAATGCACGCGCGATCAACAACTGCTTTTTTGTATTCTGAAGGGTGCACTCCGCACCTACAATCGCAACTGTGAATGCGAGTTAACCTTGGCCAGAAAAACGGAATTTCCGGTGCGTTGATCATATGTGTTTTGTCAGCTGTGTAAAAGTTTCATTTTGCGTAGCTAAAAAATCATCGGTCCATTTGGTTTGGAAAGTCGTGATCCTTGAAGAAGAGCTTGTTTCAGTCAACTTTAAAATGACTACAGATGAACGCCTTAGCATGTTCGGTCTTTGGGAAACCATCTTAAAAGTGATCTGATCCAAATTTGGATGCACTCGTGTATCGTATACGTGCGACCGCTGTAAAATGGGTACGTGGGAGCACGCCTTCCTACATGATAAGGAAGTACGTCCTAAAATCCTGGCGTCCGTGGGTGTGTGAGGCACTGAACTAACGAACAACCCAACTAGTTTTTGAGAATGCAATACCTAAGAGAAATTAGGGTAATTTGGATTCTTTCATTTTGGTGTAGCCTGTTCATTCTAGTGGAAACCTTCCCTGTGTGTTCCAACCAACGGACTGAACTCAAATGTGTGACTTTCTTCTCTAAGCTTCTCTGCTCCGTCTGGCTTGCTTAACTTTGAAACATCAGTGTCCCTTTCGGTTCAATGAACTGAAGCAAAATTTCTTCGGTCACATCTTGGTCCCACGAACAAAATGAAATTCCAAAATACACTAACTTTTAAGCAATGCTGGTTTTAGCGAGGAATTAAAGTGTATTTCTTATTAATGATATGGTATGACTGAGTGTGGTGCACGGAAGTATTCTGAACTTTCACTTTCTTATCAAAAATAGTGTATTATGTCATAAAACGTAGCGCGAGATTTCGAATGTCGTATCGACTGAAACATAATGTGGAATAGCATGTGGAACACGTGCAGTTGAACAAATATCATAAACGAGGGGTT
>NW_008756137.1:0-1076 GCF_000715545.1 Opisthorchis viverrini | reverse complement strand
TTAGCGTTGCTAAGCTTAATTGATGAACGGGTGAGCGCTACGGCTATTCAGTATTACTGAAACTGTTTCCCCTAGTCAGATCATTTTGTTACTGTGTTCAGACGAGTACCTCCTTCTTCCTTCTTTTCCGTCCTTCTTTTCCCACTGTAAAGCACAGCTCAGTCGCACTCACTTCATTGATCCATCCTAGACTTCTGTATTTGGTTGGAGTCTTGCTCGGTAACCATATTTCCAACACGCTGTTGCATAGTGAGAGATTGATTCCATCGTTCGATCTTTTCATGTCTATGCAGACTCATCCCTTGCTGTGTCAGCCGATTCCGTCGATTCCGTTGTTCATATCCCACTTAATTGACTGTAGTTTGGTAAAGGCAGTCACAAATCGTGTTGGTTAGGAATCTAAGCAAATTCAAACGCTTTTATGCCACCATTGAACTTCGTCCACCTACTCACTGCCTTCGAGAAGATGGTCGTCAGTTTACTCAGCTCATTTATTCGTCGCCTGTGACAGTACAGTGCCCGTCACTGGTGGATGTTTCTTCCATGCTGGTAACAAACAGCCTGAAGGGATTTTGGAATTATTCAATCGAGATTTTGTTCCGTGATTGAAGTCAGCCTGTGTCCAAAAGCAGAAAAACACTACAGGTGTTTCATTCTCCCTGGGAATCCTCAGTAGTGCAAATTGTAAGGGTCTACAGAAACACTTAAATCCATGGTCTCTTCGTCAGTAGATAAAGGCTTAATCGTTCAGTCATGAGCGGCTGATGTGACTACTCCGCACTCAGACAGCCTGTAGCACCAACCATCCATCAGTAAGAAAATTTTTATCAAGTATCTTCAATTGTCTAGTAAAGATGATTAAATCCTGTTCTGTTCGTGTACAACTGCTAAAATAACACTTAACCCCTGATGCACTATGGCATCATTACTGCCGCCCTATCGCGGCAAGATCGATCCTCGTAAATTTCTCAGCATACAGAAACAAAAATCGAGCAAATCAGAACCTTATTGCACACGGAGTTTTGTCTACCATACTCACACCACACTGCGAAATACACTCATTTGCATACCAGTTT
>NW_008756136.1:0-1076 GCF_000715545.1 Opisthorchis viverrini | reverse complement strand
ACTTTCCTCAAAAATGGTTGAAAGTTTGGAAGAGTTAAAGACTAAGGATTAGGCTGCTGTCTTCTGTAAGTGATGGAGTAGGTATTAGGCAACCTTAACCGCTCATCATGTGGCTGGTCACAGGTGGCATGTCCGTATGCAACAACTAAAGAGTGTACTTGTTTGAGAAGCCTGCCATCGTGCCCAAAGGGAAGATTTTACGCATTACCAAGTTCAGAGCTACCCTATATAAAACGCTTAATTTTGCCGTAGGAGTCCCAGTTGACGGAACTGACTGCTGGATGACTCAAAATGCTAAACGGTACCACGTATGCCAATGCAAGTAAGAAATACCGTTGCATCTGACACGAGAGCACAGGTGTTAGTCGGTACTCATCGCCGATTAATGGCAGTTTTTTCACCAACATTTTGCTAGTTGGTCAGGGATCGACCTTTAAATTGACGTGATTGTTTTCTGGGTCTATGGTCTCCCAGAGTTCAATGACAATGCATTCATTATATTCAAAAATAAGCAATTTTCTAAAGTCCGTAATCCATACAAAACATCTAAGGGAAGAATTGGTGCCTGCAATACACCGCATGGCATCTTCAATGAGATATATTTCGACTCACTGACACAGACATGGCCCAAGCAACATGTGGTCTAGTTTAATACAGAGCTACATATTCCGTGAGTACATGCAGATTGTTCAGCTGCACCCCGTGGGATGCACCTAGAAAGTCTGGGTACAGTATTTTCACTGGTAATCCGGTGTCTGTGCCTCGTGAATAGGAGGTTGGATGAAAAATCGTCAACATAAAACTCTTCCCTGGACTCCCGAAAGAGTGGTCAACTAACTGGCCTCCAAATTTGAGGCAGATAAAAATACTTTTGAAATAGCAACTCTTTCTGCAGATTAATGCAAGGATGTTATTCAGTAACTTCTTCGAGGTGTGTGGTAGACAGTTTTCCGTAGGGATAGGGTTATTTCATGCTTGACTTTTCCAGGGCCAGTAAAATGCTTGTGGAGCATAGCTGGACTTCTAGTTGGTTAGGTAGCCATCTCCTTGTATCTCATGTGTAAAAAGTTTTTTTT
>NW_008756135.1:0-1076 GCF_000715545.1 Opisthorchis viverrini | reverse complement strand
CTAAGTTGACAAACTGCGTCGCCTTGCAGGGTTGATTAATCGGTTGAAAAAAAAAACATGAGAAGAGAAGGAAATAAGGGAAGCAGAGATGAAGTTATACCGCTGAAACGTTACTTGAACTTCGTCCATAGACCAGTTCGGAAAGGATTTGAGCATTAGGTAGAGCAATATCAGCATAACAAAGTTAACATTTGAATAACTGGACTACATGGATTGGCTTAGAGTCAATTTGGCTTGCCTCAGGGGACCAGTCTGTGTACAGGAGCAATAGATCAGGGAGAAATTGCAGCGCAGCTTGTTACAGGGTGGGTAGCACGGTGAGGTTTGAAATTCACTAGTACAAGTGAACTTAAGTGAGTTAAGCTGGCATGAGGTTGTGCCAATGCACAAACGATGCAGGAAGATGTGAAACTACAGGTACCTAGAGAGCAACGCCCAGGAACACGAAAGAAGATGTGAGTTAAGCTGGCATGAGGTTGTGCCAATGCACAAACGATGCAGGAAGATGTGAAACTACAGGTACCTAGAGAGCAACGCCCAGGAACACAGGGGAAAGAAGATCGAATTGCGGAGATAAACTTTAGATAATTCAGGGTTCAACGTCCTCGATAACCAGATGGTAGTTTTTTGGGACAAAGTTGAACCCGAACAGAATTCCATGCTCTGTCTCAAGCAGTGCGCAAAATCTACAAACACGGCCTCCTCAAGATTGACATACAGTAGCATTAAAGAGCACAGTCTTTGTTCTTGGAATAACTCGAAGGAGAACTTATCACTGAAATTTGACTCCCATGAAAATAAGGAACACAGATCCATGATTTCCGTTGAAGAATTAACAGAAATGTTAGTGGTGCTAACGGTGTTGAGAAACGATATGGAGATTTTGGGACGTAGTACAATAAGAACTAAAGTACTCTCCCCCATTATATGAAGCTAAAAGCAATAAGTAAACTCTGTGCTCCGTGCACTTTTTGATGTACATGAATTGTTTGGATGAGCAATTTTTCAAAATATTAAGCAATTCGCGATTGGAAAACTGTTCCTAATGGAATAATATGTCTGAGTGCTTCAATTTT
>NW_008756134.1:0-1076 GCF_000715545.1 Opisthorchis viverrini | reverse complement strand
GGAGTAAATTCACATTTCGGAAGTTTTCGTCATCGTTTGATCTGCTAAGCTCGACTTTAGCAACGTTGTCTAAAGCACAACGGTCTTAAGGGACAGATAGCTCGCGGCATAGCATTTTTCTAGTCAAAACGCCACTACAGTGTTCACCAGGACTTGAACCGAACTGTCTTTTTTGGCAGTTGACTTGGCAGTAGGTCACTCATTGAGTCCGTTTATGTCAAAAGAAGATTCGAATGCACTGATGCTTTGATTTGAAAGTGAATTCAATGACAATGACAGCAACCGAAAGATCGCAGTGTAACCTGCTACGATTGTTGCTCAGGTTTTAAGCCTGGCGATAGTACAAGTACCCACCTGGATTTTGACCGCAGACACACACACAGTCAAAATCCTGTGAGCTTTAGATTTCTGTACTTCTTTTCAGTGCACTATTTCCCACTACAGAGATCGTCTTGTTGCACGCACTATTTCCCACTACAGAGATCGTCTTGTAATTGGATAAACATTATTACTAAACTGGCAAGTCCTGATTAGGTTTTCGACACTTGTTTAATCTCTCTATTCGGGCTGGCCTTCGAGATCAGCTGAATTTGACTCCCTGTTCGACATCCCCAATTCAATGTGCATTACAAGATTAATTGTTTAGTGTTTTTTCATGTAGATGACAGAATGCTTTGCCACCAGGATTAGCCACATAACCAGCTGCGCTAGAGCATTTTATTTGGTGCGATTTGAACAAGCAAGCCACAATAGATAAGGACAAAAGTTGGTGTGCGCATTCAATTAGTGTAGAATGGAAAGTCAAGGGGCTTCTTTGAACTCAGCTCCATGGCTTTAAAAGAATGAAATATTGTTTGGGACCAAAATGTTTGCATTCTCAGCTTAACAGTAACAAACCTATTCTCCACCAACTTACTCAACCGCCTGCGGCCCTGCCGGATCAGACAACACAAACTATCGAATTATTTCGCCTCTGGTGAGCAGTCAATTGTTTCGATCGATTGTTCCAGCCAATTTTAAAAGTGCATTTTTTCATTATGTCACCTACCCGCACCACAAATAGCACACAGAAACAA
>NW_008756133.1:0-1077 GCF_000715545.1 Opisthorchis viverrini | reverse complement strand
CTCTTTCTGCACAACAAGGACACGATGTCATGACGCTTTGGTGAAAAAAATACCGTCCCAACTAATACAATACAACAACTAGCCCCCCTGCTAGCTACCTCGACGACAAAGTTTTCACCTTCCTAAAACTAGGCACTTACTCTGGCCCAACTAGTACTTGGCTTCTAGATCAGCAAACGTATTCACCTTTCTTGGGTCCATTTAGCTTGCTGTCATCATTTTTTAAATTTTTTCTATCGACGCCGTCGTATCTCATGCCTCCTTACACCCGCCACGCACTACTGCTTTCATTCTATTTCTTTCTCGTCGCTCCTCTTCCCAAGCTTCAATCCTCGACAGCAGTTGCCCAAGCGTCCCTTAGCACCGTTATTCATTCAAACTGGATGGCGTCCGGTTTACACTCACACGGTCCTCCAAAAAAGGGAAATTACCCGTGAGCCTACATCTGAGTGATTCCCTGTGTCACTCTCCCTCTCACCCAGAACCAGCTGCCACGGAACTGCGTATCCCTTCTCCGACTCTTGACGACCGTTACGGGGTTGTCCATAAACTGAAGCATGTCAGTGCGATGATGGCACGGCACTGTCAGACCCAGCGAGATTGCACTCTTGCAACTAATTTCTCCAGAATCTCGACCACAACCCCTCGCCCACTGAAGCCTGTAGCCACAACTTCGAGCAGTTCTCATCCGGCCGCGTCTCTGGGATGAGCTCTTCCGTACCCGATGAATTTTTGCTCGGATTTGGCTAGCCTGGCTTTTCTGTTGCAATTTCGGCTTGCCTTTTGCACAAGATCAAATCCATATACGGAGTTCAGGTCGCCCTATGTATTAGCAACTTGTCCCCATCCAACCTATTCCCCTGCACCCGACATCCCTACAAAAGTGCAACCAGTGAGTCTGCTTGCTTTCAGATGAAACCACATTTCTGAGACAAAACTTGNGGTTTGCCCCAACCCCATTTACACTTGTGCTCGTTGTGACTCCGGCCATTTACCTAACCACCCAAGGTCACCCATGTTCAGCAATGGTTTTCAGTCTTTGTTCATGTCAGCTGGCTGTCTTTGAACCAGTCGGAC
>NW_008756132.1:0-1077 GCF_000715545.1 Opisthorchis viverrini | reverse complement strand
ATGCATGAGTATGGTGACTTTATCTGTTCCACCAGTAGAAGAAGCGCAACTTCCAAAGAGAATTTGACGGTAAGGAGTGTGTTCAAATACCATGAAAGGTGCGAAGTACATGTCGATGGATGGAATATTTCGGGTCAACCTTCCCACTAATATGTAAGCTTTGTCCTCTATGCCTTAAAAAATGGGAACAATGTCATCCGGATATCCCATGGCAGCACACTGATTTCAAAACCAGGGTTTTGACGAACTACTTGGGGGATAAACAAAAACAGAAAAACTACTCACCCGTTTTCGGCCTCCGAATACGTGAAAATGAGGCGGGACCGTATAAACCGCATTAACAGTCTGCACTGTCATTATGATATATGCATGTGACCGTGCCACCCCAGCCCCCTCCCCAGTCAGTTTGGGACGGGCGCCAGATTTGACTAAGAACCTCGTTTCCAAGAGGAACCCCTTAAAAGACAATTACGGAGCTGGCTCAGCGAACCATATTTGACAGTTTAGAACGGCTGGGCTAAGAACCTTGTTCAAAACGACGCGCAGGAGATTTCTGTTGCACGAAAACACATAAATGAGCGTTAGTCTGAGTTGGCTGCCAAACCGGACTTAGTGGCGTTGAACATCCACACGCATTTCGAAGGAGTCCCACTTCCCCTACCGGGGAATACGGACGACGATCTTGCGCTAATGTGCTGCTATTTGTCCTATCGATTCGTTGATCTTTGTGTATCGCGCAGAGCACAGATCACCACAGAGGAACGCAGATTAAAGCATTTAATGAAGGCCGTACCTGACGATAAAGTGGAGTCCGTACTATGCAACCGAAGGCGCCAAACGTTATTTGACTGTGTCAAAGTAGTGAGCAACCGTCAGGCATCAAACATTGATAAATGCTTTACGGAGAGGGCCAGCATAACAGCATTGATGAGCGTGAAAAAATTGCAATGAAAAAGAAGCCGTTATAAAGTAAAAACGATTAAACTCACCAGAGTTCGCAGGATGGACCGAGGTGTTTTGTGGAGAGATCAACTGGACTAGCACGGGAGTGGGCTGGAATCGGGGGGGGGGGGGGGG
>NW_008756131.1:0-1077 GCF_000715545.1 Opisthorchis viverrini | reverse complement strand
CCAGTGTTAGCGGTTCAATATCAGTTCAAACTGTGGTGTAACAGCGAATCATCTTCTTTGGTACCATTGAAACTAACGGAAACGTCCTTACACCACAGTTGGCGCTCGACAGTAAGACAACAGCTTCGTCTACGAATTTTGTGACCGTCCACGAAAAAGCCAAGTTTGCGTTCCCAGGTGAGCGTGACCCAGCACCAGATGAGGAGGTACCGCCATTTCCGAGAATTCTAAACATGTTTTTAACTGTTGTGGGCAATATTTAGGCTGACCTTGAGATGAGGAGTCTTTAGGTGAACCGCATAGGTACATCGCCATCCTGTACACGCTTGAACGCAAACATGCCTTGTGTGCTCCACGCAGCGAAAATACCGGCTCATATATGAGCGCTTGAGTCGTTTGATTATGTACGCTAATGTAAACATAATCGGATATTGAACCATTGGAAAATATGATTATACAACGCAGCTTCTGGCTACAGAGGACACCCGCATATGGCGTTTCGTTACGCAATGCGTCCGTTTCATTCCTACAGACGTTTAGGGTAATAAAACATCTTGTTTATTGTCTCAACTTTCCCAATATTGGTTCCCTCTCCAGAACTGTGCCTCGTTACATTGCTTGGGGACGATATCATTGCTTATGGTATTGAACCGAAGTGCAATACAATATGATTACACCTAAGGAACGATACACTATTAACCCAGACTGCTTCTACTCTTGGTAACAGGAACAAACTTTTAAACTGCGCAAGTTTATTGGTCACAGGAGAATATATTCTGAATGCTTTGCGAGCTATCATGTGTATTCTGGCTGAGAAATTTCAAGATGTTATACAAGCAGCTTGTTACCCCCACCATTAAGCTTTCGACTTAAATAAGACCCAATTTTATAAACGGTCGTTACGTCGTGTTCTGGCAAACCCAGATAAGGCGTTTTGCTTAAGCAGCGCAATTTTTGCTGCTACTGAGAATCAAACAGTTGTGATGGTGAGGAATACAGAATTTACAATTGACAAGTACGTTGAGTGGTCAAAGTATACCGAATAAACCTGACTGGACGTAAAATGTTCTAACAGTC
>NW_008756130.1:0-1077 GCF_000715545.1 Opisthorchis viverrini | reverse complement strand
AAGCCTCCGTAGTCGGAGGAACACATCAAACACAGATCGTGACTTTAAGCTGATTTTTTAAAACGAAAACACAAGAGACTGACGTAGTCCACATCTCGTCCTATCATCGTTCCGGTAAAATAATCTCCAAGGGCTTTTGCCAAAAACAGTTTGCTCTGAGTGGCAAAAAAATCACCCGAGAGATTCACACTGGAATAAGATTACTCACCGGTTGTTGTCAATGCGGAATGAAGTGTCTGCTGAGTCACGCTCGTCTGCTGAGTACTTGTTTCAACTGATGAGATGGTGTCCGATGGTCTGGTTTCTTGCTGTCTCACATCCGACTTGGCGTCCGACAACGCATTCACTCCGACCGTCGTCTGTGTCTTGTGTCCTGTCCCAGTTCGTGTTGCGTTTTGAGAGTGCAATGCACTTTCGCCTTTCCCCAAAGCCTCCGTATTTCTTGTCGAAAATGACACTGTTGTATTGGAGCTTATGTCTGTCTTCGGAGTATCAGATTGTCCGGCGTGAACTGAATTTCTCAAGACAGTTTCTGAGGCAGTCTGGCGGAGGCTTGTTTGGGCGCTTGATCCCATCGCGGTGGTAGCGGTGGTGGTGATGGAATAACCGAGTTTGTTCGGAGTTGCGGGCGCACTTACTACCAAACTGGAGGATGGTCTTCCATCCTCTGAACTTGGGATCACGTCTGAGCGGCCGGTGCTCCAACGCACCGTTTGGGATGTGGTCGTTTGGATACTGTTGTCGACCTCCGTTGTTGGACCGACGATTTCGTCACTCAAATTCCTGATCGATGCGACTCGTTCGCTTGACGTTTTATTGTTGGGATAGCTGTCGGTCTGTTGTGTGTGGTCTGTGCTATGTTGCTCTTCATCATCCTCAGGTGTTTGTTTAGCCAGATTTGTGTTGCGTATTGTCTGTGAGGTACCAGCGGGAATTGATTTGTGGTGTGCAGTTGTTGTTGCGGTGGTGGTTGTTGTTACACGTACCTCTGTGGAAGGTTGATGGGATTCTGTGTTACTAGGTTGCCAATCCTCGCACTCTGTGGAATGGAATTCAATCAGGCGCATTCATTGTCTA
>NW_008756129.1:0-1077 GCF_000715545.1 Opisthorchis viverrini | reverse complement strand
CGAGACGGACTATAGGTTCTATTATATGTTTCACAACGACAACAACAGTGTGCCTATTACAAAGCGAACTAGGGAAATCGGATCAAGTCATATTGAAGGGTCTGTGAGTGATACTCGACTAGACGCATATGAAATAGTTGGGGCAGAAGTACACAGCCCGGGCGACTACGTGACCGTGACGTGCTCGGCCAATTTCAGTGAAGTCACTAGCCACGAGGACATCAATGCCATGAATCATTTTGTGGTACAGAGTAGTTCCAGCCGTATGGACGCACGGGACTTGATCGAGCCCCGCATCAGAACCGAATCGATTCAAACAAACAAACCAGAGGTAACCGTGTTATTCGCTAATCCGTTGACATCCAATCCGGACAAAGAATTCTTCCAAAGCAATGTGAATGCGCAGCGGTTTGAGGAGGGTTTCCTGGAGGTGAACTACCAATTTGACCTTGGAAGTCCGTTGGGGTGGACAGGGATCTGGACAGTGTATAATGGGTCAGTCAATCACAGCAAGCAGGCGTGCACAGCAAAAGTGAACACTTCACCAGTACGAACAAACAGTACCTGGAACCAGTCGAGTTTCGAGTGCTTCGTGCAACCGGAACACCAGGCAATTGTTGTATATGCAATGAACTCGGTGGATCCCATAACAAACCGGACAGATCTAGAACAGGCGTTTGCGGACTCCGTAGTACGGGTCGTCAGGTCATGGTTGAGTGTCGGTTCGACCACGAACCACGATGAGAGCAAGCCGAAATTTGACACACGTACTAGTGGAACCTATCGGTTGGTACGCATTCGCGTTGGCTGGAAAGCTTCAGTCCATATTGGCGAGAAGATAGTCATCCTAGGGCGACGCGATCAATTCGGTCAGGCCAAGGTTCGCTGTTATTATGGAAAGCACTCTGAAGCGCAACCACTAAATACCGGATTCTTTGTGGACATCAACGAGGATGGGGAATACTTCCGACTAGAGAAGTCCTCCGCCGAGTTGTCCGATTCCGGTCTGTACAGCTGTGAACTGGATCACTGCTCTCAGTGTGCGGACCATCTGGGCTTTAGAGAACGACGCTTGCT
>NW_008756128.1:0-1077 GCF_000715545.1 Opisthorchis viverrini | reverse complement strand
TGAAAGTTTCTGCTTACAAGCACTCTACGACCATTCATCAAATGAGCCGAGAAGAGTGAAAACGGTAATCGGTTGCTCGGCGTCTTTGCCGACCTTGTGAACAGTTATGAAAGGTCGGGACTTTCGTTCATTGGGTTTCCTTGGGCGCTCTTGAGACTTTGTTTGTTGTCATTTGGTGTCTCTGCTTGATTTCCAAGAGCTTGTTGCCTCCCGGTCTGTTTGATCATGATCTGATCTCCACTCTATAATGAGGTTTCGTTGTTCTACTTCGTTCCCCACAGTTCGACTACCAGTGTTATCCTGACTGTCATCAGTACATATGTTAAATATTTACAGTAAGTCCAGATGTGGTTAGTAATCGCCTATATTCAGTAAATGTGCACAAAAGGGGTGGCTACAACGCTCCGATGATCCTGATCTTTGAAGTATATTATCTCCTCATCCATGTTAGCACTATTAGCTCTGAATAACAGGTCAATAGTAGCCGGCTGTCGAAGAGTTTTCAGCTATCTTACGATTGGTATTTTCTATTGGGACGGTCAAAAGTCATTTCACATTTCCAACCCATCAAGCGTGATCTGTAATCTTCGGATATAATTTATAAAAACACATCCATGACTGTCTTTTGAACAGCAACATTAGTTTTTTCTCAAAAAATTAATTTGATTCTGGATGCTACGTCAATGGGTGTTCTCAGAAAGAAAACCAGCCTTTGAAAAATCACTTTGGTTTCATTGAGCTATTATCCATTCTGTTGAAACACGTGTTCCCCTTGTTGGGAGCTTCACCCGATCGGTCACGTCTAAATGTGACGCTTCAAGTGACCGCTCACCGAGTGAGAACATCAGGTACGCTTCTTCCGTGAGCTACAAAACTAAATGTGACCTCTTAGGAAATATTTTAAAAGATGAAGCCAAATAGACATTGGGAGAATAGTCTTCTCACTTGGACATAAAACCTGAGTTTCTCCTCAAAAGCGGATTGTCTTTTTGTCTGTCAAAATAGCCCTCAAATAGACAATAACCAACGTTTTTGAGTACATTACAAAAAACACGCAAAGAGCATTGCTTAACTTCC
>NW_008756127.1:0-1077 GCF_000715545.1 Opisthorchis viverrini | reverse complement strand
TTATGTAGTCCCGATACTTTCGGAGCTGGTTCTCTTGATTAATAGGTAAATGCCTGGATCCCGAAAATCTAAGCTCCACGTCGTAAGGATTATGCAAGTCAACTCTTGTCGTACTGGCCAACTCGGAATTCCATTTTCCACCAATAAGCACATCTGAAAAAGTCTCAGTTTCAATGGGACGAAGCCCGACCACCCACTCAAACGATTTGTCTAATCACATAACAATAAATGGCCCTTTGGTTGTTTTCGCCGTTGTTCGCAGTGAATAGCACTCAGTTGCTGGGACATGAGATGTCCACGGCGAAAGTACTTGCTCTCGAGTGATCCCTTTCTGACTTTATTCTTCTTTCCGGTATAGTCGTTCCTACTTCTTTGATGATTCCATGTGGCCAGTGATGCCACCTCAGATTGAACCCCATTTTTATAACTGGGAGTTTGATTGCTACCCACTTCCACCGTTTTTGTTTATTGATCCAATTCCAGAATCTTCTAGATTTCCGAATCCTTGTCCACCCGATCACTGAAACCGTCCAGAAGGAAGATGGAGCAGTATGAAGGTGTGTAGTTGACAAAGTCTGACCATTAATCACGGAATTTAGTCGTTTCTCCATTTGAGCATGTCATCACAAGGGCATTAACAACGAAGAATATTGCAAAACATTCCACCGACATCTGGATTCAGCTGTTCACAATGTTGGTTCATCAATTATGCTTTGATTCATTTGATCTGCAACTGTGAATCAGAAAACGTGGTTAGGTCGGCTTTCTTAGATTGTTCCACTCCAGAATGAGCCTCCTTTAATTCACTTCGATTAGTCAATCGGTTCTGTCCCCTACAGCACTTGATTTCCTTTGTAACAATAACAGTTCTGCTTGTCTAGCATAGAGCTCAGGCTGTAGGTTCCACGAGTAGCACGGGGGAGGGATATAGAGGATTATTTCGGGCCTGTGGCTTCAAGGTCTGGTCCAGCCTTTGATGGAATGGTGGTCTACCCCGAGGGTGAAGGGAGTTAGACAAAGAGGTCTAACTCTTAATACAACTATGCACATAAGATGGCTTTTGAGCCCTTTGATTTT
>NW_008756126.1:0-1078 GCF_000715545.1 Opisthorchis viverrini | reverse complement strand
GACTGATCTTTAACTGATTCTAGCAAAAAACAAAGAAAACAAAAACTTGATAATTTTGGCTAGAGTTCGTTGTATACCAGTTTGGTTTCTAGCTGTGAAATACGGCTTTAAACGACAAGGTGCAGTTTAATCACAGCAAGGTCACAGTTGGAATTATCGTTTACACATTACAACGCATGTAACCCTGATATGGGAATCCAAGAGTACGACTTGTGGTAAGTGGAACTCGCAGGATGATCATGTAAATCACTCTCGTGTACGTACCGATGGGGAACGTCTCACAGCTATTTTTCTCTGTGAAGAGTGAAGATGCGCCCAAGAGTTTTTCCATACCAGTGAAAATATCTTTTTAGATGTTGAAATGCTGGACTAGAAATCCAGAAACATGAACCAACAGCTCGTTCCAAGTTCTAATCAGTGTTTATGAAGTTGCTTGCGCACCTCTTCTTAGAAGGCTTACCAACCATTCAGACTCTTAAAGTGTTGAATTTTTGTCATCAAACTGTGCTTTTGCTCACGGTCTCCCGAAAAATATAGGACAACCTTGAATGTACTCTACTGAAATATGGTACACCACATACACTATACGATTGTTCTTGTCGATATTTTCTGCTTTAATATAGAGTTCTGTGCCCACTTAACAACTGACAGTAAAATGGTTGATATAACGGATTCTATGCAGTGGCTTATTATGAATTATTATTGTTTCATAAATTCCACAGTCACCTATGGATTCTCTCGTGGTAAATTATTTTCTTTCGTTTTACTTTGCATTTTCCGCAAAAATGGAGTTGCTTTTCTCTAGCGGAGAAAAATAAAATTTAAATTTGCAAAGGCCATAAAAATTTACTGTTGAAGAATCAAATGCACGAATCAACGACTGACATGATTTGTGAGACGTCTTCAAACGCTGTGTTGTCTCATCACGTATCCAAGTGCCTGAAAAGACCTGACAGGTTAGCCGTAGGCCCACTGTTACCCAGTTCTGTTATGGGAGCACGAGGAGTTAAATACAAACTGTTGTTTATAGCTTCCTGAAGGGTGTAAAATTTCCGGGCTTCCACAGTCTCACTACCCC
>NW_008756125.1:0-1078 GCF_000715545.1 Opisthorchis viverrini | reverse complement strand
CGACTAAAACAGTATCAGAACTCAGCTGTAAATTACTCATTATTCCTTTAAAAGCCGATCCGGACAAATTTAGATAGTCTTTATTTAGTCTGGCTAGTCGGATGGATACAGTGCTTTATTCTATGTAAACATCCAGTTTCGACGGATTTATTTTCCTACTCATTTGTGGCACGCCGCGACCCAATCGAATGATAAATTACCGACCAGCCGTTGTCTCTTGAATCAATAATCGTTCGAATGAGGAGTGCATACACTCAAGCTTAAAGACGTGTAACACTTCACAGATCTGCAATGAGCGTCAACTTTGGAGGTTAAAGTAGTCGTTGAGGATGTTACAAACAGCAAAGGCGGATGTTTGTAGTCTGGGAAACCTTTGCTGTATAAGTTATATGGCTAACTCTTATCTCACTAGTTGTCCTGACTAATATAAACTTTCTTACAGGTACTACCTAGTATCCACTTCCTGTGATCATTTCCATCTTACCCTTTCTCCAAGGAAGTCCAATACAAAAGGTTTGCTTAGTTGCCCGAACATACGATGCTTTGAATCTGTTGCATTCTATGCATTTTGTCCAGCGCTAAACAATGCATGCGGAGTGCACATTTGTTCAGTTTTCAGTAGGTTTTTGTGGTTGCTGTGTACGCACATCACTTGGGCGGAAAATGCAAATAGTTTGGTTATATCACAACTAACTTGAGGCTTGGAAAACTTTTGGGTGATCCGCTACAGTTGACGGAAGGGAGCGTTTATTTATGGCAACAAGACAATAAGCTATGTGAACCTCGAAGAGGTGTAATTCCTTGTGATACTTCACGGTCCGTTTTATGCCAGACACCTCTAGCATTTGCGTAGGGTCCAGCCGGGTTGAAAATTCTTCGTGAGCTTAATTCGGCTTAGTGGTCAGTTCAACCCTTCGAATTAATTTGACCCACTCTGGTACTCAGTGCAAAATTAAGTAGTATATTAAAAACTAAACCGGAAATCCTAAATCCACAGTGAGGTTTGTCAAATTTTGTTCAGGCCCTATCCATACTCGTATCCATACGATCAGTTGCATTACTCCGGGTTAAATGACCC
>NW_008756124.1:0-1078 GCF_000715545.1 Opisthorchis viverrini | reverse complement strand
AATCCGTGAATCCGTGGTTCCGGTGAAGGTGTCAACATTCCACCGACCTGCATGCCCTCCTCCCGATGACGCTCCCTATCTCATTTGAAATGCCGCGCTGCACCTCTCATTATGTGTTTGATCATAATTCCTTTACTTCACCTCCATTGTTATTGTTGCCACACTCGAGAACCACACGGGCTTTCTTCATCTCAACCAAACCCGCCAAAATTCCCATAGCGACGCAATCTACGGCGGGCAGACTATGTACCACAATTAGTTCACTGTTACAACGATGCAGCAGAGTGCACGGTTGCTGCTGCCTAAGCTTCAAGCTACTGGTGCCAATGCGCCATGAAACCTTTGTGGTACTGAGACGTGGTTACCGGTCAGCATTTCGGACATGCAGATTTTTAGAACCTTGCGCTCATATCTAACGCCCTGCGAGGACAAGTTCAAACACAACCACTAATTCACAATTGAAATTTCGCGCAAACTTCTTAGACATTTCTTTCAATAAGAGATTCCAGATTATCGAGAGTTCCATGGAAGGAATCCGCTAACCTGCAATGTAATTGCATCAAATCCCATCCAAACCGCTGCAATTGTTGCCAACCAGCCCCGATTCGTTTTACCTAAAAAAAGGTTTTTATCGTCAATTCGAACTCGCGCTCAGTTAATCCAACCGGTCTGTTTCCTCCAAACCCAAAGCCAAAGGTTCAAGCTTCTACGAAATCCCGCTCGCCAAGCTAAGCGTACAATTTCAGCCTCGTCATATGCGTAACGCGGCTTGGGGTCCTTCTGAATAAGGGCCAAGACTCTGAAGTGAGGGTCATCTAGCTGCAAAAAAATGAAGTTGGTTTGACCGTCCCTGGATGCATATCTTGCTATCTTGCTATCAGATGCCGATTACCTGCTATTCCGGGCAGTTCCTACATTCGCCATTTCTCTCCGGGTGCTTCGGTGTGGTGTAGATTTTAGTCATCCCAATCTAGGATACATCTAAAAAATCATATCCTATCCCGAGGAAGCCATATCGGATGTGATATATTTTGACTTCTCAAAAGATTTCGATTGAGTCCCACATGCTCAACAACCC
>NW_008756123.1:0-1078 GCF_000715545.1 Opisthorchis viverrini | reverse complement strand
ACGAAAAAAATTTAAGAAGTTACGTGAGTTCAAAAACGTTGGCCTCACCAATTTTACGGAACCCAAGCAATAGTTATACGACCGAGAAAACGGGGAGCACTAACAAGGTCTGCTTGTTGAGTAAAATTATTACAATAGATATATATGCAAACAAGGGACTTATCGTTTTGCAGGTACAGTTTGATAAATCCTGTTGTAAATCCGCATGCAGGTTTCGTGTCTTCTTCGCTGTTGTAACAGCCACACGTAGTCCTGGATATCCGTGAGTGAAAAGCCGTAAAAATCCTGAGCGGCTCTGCTCCGAGCTGGGCGACGTGCGAAGCTCTGTTGAGTCGTGTCGTGTTGCTGTGCTGGCATCCTATTTGTAGGACGTTTGCGTGTGTGTGGGTGTCAGCACATGTCTTTTTGCTACCGTATCAGACGGTAGACAGTCGATATCGGATGTGTATTGTGGTTTGTACTATTAGGGAAAAAAGAACGAGGTCTTGGGCTGAAGGGCTTGACTGTGAGCTGTGTAGTCAAGTTAGTCACGATTGTAGCGTGATTTGTGAGTGCAAGGAAAAAATAGATCTCGTGATCCAGCGAGCGGCGATGACCTGTACAATCATGTATGTGGCGAAAGGGTAGCTACACGATCCCTCCAGGATTTGGTCATCACGAACGAGAGACAGTTCTTTGATCAGGTAACAATTAACGCTCCACTGGGACATAGCGTCCACTCTGTGCTGACCTTTGATTTGATCTGCTATTGGGCCGGAAATCCCAAACCTCAAACTTGGTTTCGAGACTTCTGCCGTGCAGACTTCTCAGGAATGCGCATCTTCTTGAACAAGTCACACTGCGACCAGCTGCGGTGGAAGAACTATATAGGACCATTTTCCAGAAAGTTCATGAGGCTGACGCGACGTTCGTCCCGAAAAAACCGGCACGCACTCGGGTGAACCGCAGGCTTCCAAAAAGGATTCGGCGATTTCTGGAAAAAACATCCCAACTCATTTTCAAAAAGCTGACCACAGGTGACAAAGATGATGAGCTGGCATTTCGTAAAGTGCGAAACCGCTGTAAATCGGAAATCCGC
>NW_008756122.1:0-1078 GCF_000715545.1 Opisthorchis viverrini | reverse complement strand
ACTCCAACTTCCCAATCCACTGAATTACGAATGGCACTACGAAGCCCCAAACACCCGTGACCAAATTCATACAGATTAATTGATTGCACTGTGGACTTCAAGACATGCTCCACAACACTCAGGACAAAACAATAGGCGACTGTGAAGAACAGATGCATTGCTGCATCTTTTATCTGGCCTGGCAAGTAGGACAAAGTTAAAGCGTATCCTAAGTGACCTGACACCATAACTCAACCGTACCGATTATTAATGATGGAAGGAATAAACTGAACACATCAAAGACCCGGTTGCTAGTTGACGGTACAAGAAATGTGGCTCTTCTTTGAGACTGCAACTTCTGGGAAGTTAAAAAGATTTTGAGCAACCCTTTCCTTCCATAAAGAACAAATGGGAATCAGAACGCCCGCCTATTTCAAATGCTGTAAAAATCTCCGTGAAAAATTGGCGAGGAACCGAATACACGCATCAAATGAGCGATTTGGCGATTGTATCTTCAACACTCTGTGTAACAGAGAAAGATCAATTATTTGTTTTCGATTTCTTTCAATGCGATTTTCACAAAAACCCAACTGGACTGCACGCAATGTGGCCAAGTAGAACTGTAAACAGGGGAATATCCGGGCAGTTTACAGATGCCGTTTGAACGTCCTGCACTCGGAAGAAATTTGTTCATGGAACTGCAGTTGCATTTAAAAGTACATATTTGTTCGACCAAAGGTTGTTGCATAGAATTTTCCGTCCATGAGAATCTGATTAATGGGTACTTGAAGGCAAATGATACGTTTATGGCTACTGTCCTTATAATAGACCTAAACGAGATCATATCAGGTCCATTTACATGCCGTTCGTAGTCTTGTAATCAAATGAAAAACCAACGTTTGATTTGAAAAGTTGTAAAGTTACTATCTAATGGATTCTTCTGAGAAGATGACAGGATGTTCACCGCTTCCTAGATGGCTTGAGAGAACATCTCGAATGAATTTTGTACCCTACGAGAACAAATGAAAAAAGTTTTTCCATTAGTTTTAGTAAAGTATTGAACTATCCCTCTCATTCTTCGACAGTCCACGATCGGTTT
>NW_008756121.1:0-1078 GCF_000715545.1 Opisthorchis viverrini | reverse complement strand
GGACTCACCGGAATAATTACACCAGAAGAACGACCGTTCAAAAGAGCGTGGTGTGACAATGAACAAAAAAGAAGTAGTAAAATCCACTAGGGAGAGTGTAAGTGGTTAAACGCCACTATGCACATAATGTAATTGACGAATTCGCCACGAAGCAACTTGAATAGAGCCTTAGTCTTTTTCGATCTGCAATTTGCAGGGCTGGTGACAGGACAAAATATTTAAGAAAGTGATTAGAATCTGGGTTCTTTCGTGATGAAGGAAATTGAAGCTATACTATCTGAATTATTGAAACAAATGCGTGCCTACTATCTTAGCTTAATGGACCTTCAAAACATTGTAATTGCACCGGACAGGATTAGTTTAATTAAATTGTTCACAAAGCCAAATCCATAACTAGTCAGATTTGTGGACTGCGGTCTCAAAAACACACAAAATGCTATTGATTAGTGACTCAGATGAGGTTAAATTATTGAAATACTTGGATGTTTAGATAGATGTACCGGTGTACTTGCATATCTCCTTCCAATGAGTCCGGTGTTCTATGAAGTTTGTGAAATCCAATCGCCTTGCCACCTTAGAGCCATTTAAGACGTCAGCCATGATGTTTTGAAACCGCAAACGAGTTAATTTATTGGGGGCTTGCCACAAACCCCTGGGCTGTAGTTTCCTCTGAGGGTATGGTTTTTGAAGGCAAATGAAAGCGAACGTTAGACGATTTACAGTCCAGGACACTTCAATTAAACCCAACCAAATTTCTATTTCTTTTCGTCCGCTTCTACGAAATTAGAAGGACATGCCTCTCTACAGGTTGTGGCGTTCTAAAGTTAACCCGATTTTGGTTCCAGTGCAGACAGAAAATTGTTCGTGTTCGACAGCTTTTTATTCAAAATCCAATGGCATTGATCTTATCAGGCTCCAGCAACGAAATGTTAGGCAGCCTCAACGAAAATTCTTGAATTCGTGTGCTGTGATGTGTCTATGAAGCCTCACCGTTGAACCTTGTGATGGAAGCCTTCAACAAGCGTCAAGGAGGCCGTTATCGGGGCACGAGTCACGAGGGATGCCCCATTATTCAAAC
>NW_008756120.1:0-1079 GCF_000715545.1 Opisthorchis viverrini | reverse complement strand
AAGGTGACACGATTATGCAGATGGCATCAGATCCCGTGGTCTTACCGCGCAAGGATGCAGCGAAGACGGTCTGCAACAAAACTAGCTTAGTATCTTACACATTGACTTACCCTTATGCTGACATTTGAAGATCCGGATGGCTTGACCTTGAATTGATTTCCGATTTCGCTTTACTTTGAAAACGGTATGCGCATAGAATAGATGGAGATGACACGATAATACGGATTACGATCACGTGACGAAAATGGTCTGGATGAGAAGAATTATGTTGGAAACCGAAGATTCATATGCTAAACCTGCACAGAATTGTCCATTCGAACTGTTAACAAAAGTTCAACGTTGTGTAGGTCTTAGTCTAGAAAAAAATGAATTTCCTAAAAGCTGTCAGAATGCCCAACTCAGACATTTTTATTTTTATTCTCTCTTTGTCGAGTGTGGGTTTTTGAATGTTTATATGATCGCACTGACAAGGAGAACAACCTCACGCTAGCATATTTTTGTTGTTACAATTGGACAGAACTCTATTTATCAGAAACTTCTCATCTTGGAACCTACGATGCAATCTAAGAAGACACCATACCAGAGCTTTCTCTCCTAGGGTGATGCAAAATGTTTCGAAAAATATTGTCATAGCTTTTGTCATCAAAATTTATTGAATTTTTTCTCCGTCTTTCCCGGTATTCTTAGAACGACCGACAACATTCACTTTGATTTGGAGACAATAGCTCACATCCTAACCAATTCAAATTTTTGCAGGATTCTAGTGCGTCTGAACACTGGTTAAACTCCAGTTGTGTGTAGTCGCACCATTGAGGATAAACAAAACCTGGTGTCTGTCTAGACAGCACTTGTGTGAATAAAAATTTCTTCTCAAGTGACTCCAACTACATTTGTTAGTAGTTCGATTGTTCCATTTCGTTTTGTTCTGGCAGGAGTTTGGGATATTCAGACTAACGAAAAACATCAATGCACCGAAATCCCGCTCAATTTGTCAGTTTATTAAAAGAAGCAAACCGTGAAAAAGGTTTTAAATCTTAGCTGAATAAGACTCGTTTGTTTAGTGAAAAAAAGAAAAAAAA
>NW_008756119.1:0-1079 GCF_000715545.1 Opisthorchis viverrini | reverse complement strand
AGCTATTTGATATACAATGCAATATACAATCATGTTGAATTTAAAGGAATAGCTTGTGGCTAAAATTTAATTGTGTGGATGAATATGGACTCTTGTGCGCTCTGGAAGAACCAGTTAACACCGAGTAACCTTGCCGCATAACTACAAGTCCAGCAGCCCCAACAACGTACAGTACAAGTTAATGGAATGCCCCCGAAGTGGGCCATTTTCAATCATGTCATCACAAACAACATTATATCCCCACTCCAACATGCAATCCTCTCAAAATGTCCTTGCGTGACAAACATTCTGGTATTTATGGAGGGCTTGGCCGAAGCTCAGGACGAAAATCTCTTGATAATTCTTTTGACTTCTCAAAGGCATCCGATCGGCTCTTGAACGTTCCGCTGCTCCAGCAGCTGTGGTCTTACGGTTTTCAAAGGGATAGTCTACCTTTGTTTCCATCGGAGCCCCCTATGACTCTGTTCTATGACTAATTCCAATGCGACCTACGTCAATTTCCTTCCGGATGTTCTCACAAGTACAAGTCTACCTTCGGCGGACGGCGTAAAATCCTTGGGTTCAAATGCCAGCGCCACACACATGGATGTAGTCACTGCGCATCAGCAGTCGTTGGACTGACTCACGCTTCAGGGAGACGAAACGAGCGCCGATATGTCCCTCAGAGGCGGCTTAGCGTACAACTTTGTCGTGCATGTAGAGGGTGAATCAAAGGACACTACGAAGATAAGTACCAGTTTGGATTTATTGTTCTAGCTTTATTCTGGATCGTCCTTCTCAGTGCAGCATAGAAAGATAACTCGCCGTTCCAAGGATGCTTCTGCAAACCTTTTCGTATTACTTGCGCGGACTTCCAGAGACTATGTGTGGCTACGTCAAACTGCGTCTCGGATAGGCCAATCAAGTTGTTTAATAGGAACGCGAGAAAGATGCGGCCTTCACTGAGCGCGCTCAGCGAGGTAGTACAAAAATGGTTACCGTTGATTGTGAACGGCGTCATGTGGTGCTTTTCCCTTAGAGTGTCGTCCCCTCCGAGGAGACCCAATAATCACTGGCGGTGTTGCGGAACATATCGTGGA
>NW_008756118.1:0-1079 GCF_000715545.1 Opisthorchis viverrini | reverse complement strand
TGCCACGCAATAACGGTTTACTTTCGGTGCGAGACGGTCAGGCATTTTCTGTAGGGGTTGGTAACATTTATGGGGAAAATGCCGTCAACTTAATCAGTTCCTGGGCCCTGCTATGCAGGAGTAGTTCCGCGCCACTATCTGTATTTCCAGAAATTGCACTAGTGAAGAACAATGTAGAGCGGCGAAGAAGAGGGTTCAACGGGTTTCGCATTTGAAGCAGGTGTCGACTGCCCGTTAAAATGGGCTTTTAGAATTTCTACCCGCTTGTAAACAAGTTGAGGAATATTGGTGATACATAACCGGTCGATATCACAGAAAGCCTCACTCTAATACGAGCTCATAGAGGTGACCCACTTGATTGAACGAAAAGTTTGACGATTATATCACGTTACCCACGTGACTTGTATCTCCTTCGCTGGTAAGTTCTGTTAGTTCTCCGCGTCAGTCCACTATCGTCATTATCATCATCGACACTAGTATAGCAGTAGTAGTAATAATTACCCGCACTAGGTCCGCTACTTGGACGGTCGTCAACCCCAATCTTGATATCGAAACTGGCTGCGCGGAAGAGGCTACCCGCGCTTTAGAACAGACAAACAAAGAGCGTGACACTAAAGGCCCCAAGTAAAGCGAGCATATGTCACTTCGCTTCATGCGATTTCTGATGCGCTGCAACTCTTTTAAGTGCAACTACGGTCCTTTATTTTTGTGAATCTCGGAAACTCCATGTTGTGAATGTTATGGGTGTTAGATAACCGGCTTTTCCAGTGAATGCGATCATCATTATCAAACGGGTCGTCTTAGCCTAGTCCACTCGTATACAAGGGCTTCAGTAGGTACTTTCCTAAAATTGACCATGGCGAGGTGAAATGTAGAGGACAACTTATGAACGATGTACAGGGAACGTGTCTGCACGCGGACAGCTTCGTCGGCAAGTTGATCACAATTGTGTCAGAGTCTGAAGCCCGTAGTTATGATTCGCACAACAAGACAGTGCAATCATTTGCAGATCAACTTCTCATAGCGAAGAACAAAGCACGCTTCTCATTTATGAAGTACTTAACTGTTACAGCATCCTG
>NW_008756117.1:0-1079 GCF_000715545.1 Opisthorchis viverrini | reverse complement strand
TAGAAGAGATCCAGTGTCGCTTGAGTACGTCGGCCGCAAAGAGGCCATCAGTAATATTTCAGACATATCTTCTAAATGCTTGTAGTTACACAAGGTTCTAAGTGACGTATGAAAGCTGCTGCGCAGTGCTACACCAGTGAAAAATATCTCGTTCTTGCCTGCACAAAACACAGTTTTAAACCAGATGATTATTTGTCAGATGGATTCACCCATTACTGTGGTATGACGTGTGTTTGTGTCTAATAAATGTATAAATTTGATAGCTATGGGGTTGAATTGGGTATTTCTAACTGTTTGTGAAACTTAGGTTCACAATTTCTAGATGACTTAGAAAGGTACGCACAATATTTTGTCCCATTTGACCACAAATGGTCAACTCATTTTGCCTTATCGTTATCAAATTCATTTATTGCGTGGGGTCGTTGCATCCTCCAACCAGGCACAGCTATACATAGTTCGATAAACCAGTGAAAAATGTGAACCCGACAAGTGGTATTGTGAGCTACTGACATTCTTGTTGTGCAGAGTTTAGTACGAAAATCTACGATATCTCTCAAGAATGTGCCGAAAAGTTTTCCTACCGTTTCGCAGGTTTGCGAGCATCCCAACAATTTCATCAAACGATATATGAGCCATTTAATAAGATGAACAAGACAAATGACTCACTGTCGTCATCTCCAAATTTGTAATGAAACATGCAAAGAATATGAAATATACAATTGGGGAGTTTTAAAGGAAATATATTTATCTAGCTAAAGCGTTCAGTAAAACTAATTAAACCTAGTATATCGCCTACTTAGAACAGAAAATACCTCATTCAGTCCAGCATAGAATCATTTGGTCCTGGCAAAAAAGATGAACTTCTATGATCATAATAGGAAATATACCGGGTTCAGCCCACCTTAGTTCTACAAAATGATCGGGATCTCGTTTTGCTGCGCACTTAAGCCTTACAGGTGAGTCGTGCAAGGCAGCAGCTGCAAAGATTCTGGTGGAAAACAGCATGATGAATAAAATTGTGAAACGTGTGCAACTGAGGGTGGGAATAATTGTTGTACCGGCGCAGGACCAATAATCGT
>NW_008756116.1:0-1079 GCF_000715545.1 Opisthorchis viverrini | reverse complement strand
CTCGCTGCGTGACCGAACCGTAACACTAAGTGTACTGGTGATCTGGAAATTGCCTACGCAATTCAACACAATTCAATCTATCAGCTGTAAACCGTGTACCACAGGCACATAGGTTCCAGCTGCTACAAGTGGAAATGATAACTGCGAGAGACTACTAAACATCTCCCATTGACCCTTCAACAGTGGAAATGGTAGCTAGAAATTTGGAGTTCAACTATACAACTCGAAATTGCACGCATACTAATCGTGTAACCATTAACTATCGATGGAAAGAATCGACACACTGTGATACCGGATACAATGAAAACCTGGTGAGAAATGGGATCAAACACTTGTCTGCATCAAAGTGTTGGTGTGTCAAAACCGACCTAGTCGAACCTACTGTGCAAGGCTACCACTGTTAGTCTCTGATTAAAACCATCTCCCCAGCCGAGACCACTATTGTCTGACCAAAGTTATTTACAGCTGGTTGGGGTTACCAAAAACACAAAAACTAACTGGTCAAATTCACGGCCTGCTGAATACCAGTGTCAGCTTTCAATACATATAGCACGGGATTCTTCCGCATGTCATGTTGTCACGATTAAGCTTCCCAGAGGAGCAGAGTGCTGCAACAAGTTAAACTGTACGCAGCAAGCAGAAAAGCGTTCGGTCAAACCAGTGGTGATATTCAAATGACAGTACCGGGTCCCCATAGAAACTACTTTCCAGCACCCTCGACTCGTAAGTCAAAATTGACAATTCATTGTTTCGATGTTATCACGGGCTCTTCTGAAGAATATATCCCACAAAGTGCTCCAGAGAGACAGGCTCACCGTTGCTGATACGCTAACGATGAAAACAAGTTGATCATCGAAAAGTTGGACCTGGACCATTCGTCCATCAAGTCCAATGTGGAGGAAGGACTATGTGAGAATTTTCACTTTATGGACGTTGGGTTTCTTTGGGCTTGGACAACTAGGAAGCATCATTCGCATCACCCACTCAGCTGCCAAAATTTGCTTACACATACATGAAGTCGCTATTGGCATGATTTCATCTTACATAGCACACACCTAATCGTTGTCTTGTATCTTGTA
>NW_008756115.1:0-1079 GCF_000715545.1 Opisthorchis viverrini | reverse complement strand
TGTCAAAACTGAACGGTGGGAAAGACACTCACACAGGTTTGTCAGTGATGGGTGAATATAGTACTGAGGAAGGTTATGAAAAATTCCTATGATGCAATCAGATGGTCTCCGAAACAATTTCCACCCGGATGTCGATTTCGAAGTAAGGTCAGTTGTCCTACTGTCACAAATCCTACCACATCGTAGAAAAACCTTTTGAAACACCCGCATACAGTGAGGCAGCTAATCCATTTTGATCATTGATGACCGCTTTAGTGTACTTTCGCAAATTGCTATTGCGAAATGCATTCACTGGGAATCGTTTTAAGACTACCTCAAAAGGACAGAACATAGTCGACCCTACTGCGTAGGTCATGATTGACTGCAGTGAAGTAAACAAAACCCTTATTGTACATAATCAGCAAAACAGTATATAAGCCTGTTTAAAGTGATTTAATAAAGTGAAGTCGTCTAGTAACCTGTCGCTGAAATCAAGCCGTGAACCTGAAGATGTACGTATATTTTACCGTAAATGAAGTTGCAATTTTTTGCCACAGAGCGCTTCAGAGGTAATTCAGTGAGCGGAGATAACTAAGAGCAATTTGAGAATGCAAAACGGTTGCTGTAAATCTCTTCGCCTTGTTGATGTGAACAGTAGTTCACATGGTAGTTCACACATGATAGATAATCCTCACATGATGAACTTCATATAAAGAAAGATAACCGTCAACCCTATTCAAGGGTCGAAGTTATCAGAACATGGGTCACCAGTAGGGTGATCCCGGTGCCAAAACTTAGAGACAGCCCCTGGGCCCGCATACAAGTTGTCAGTAACATATTGAACCAAGGAGAAAGTAAAGTAACTTATTCACGAACACATGCAGTGGCTTGGCAGATCCGTTCACTCAAAATTGGCCTTCTGCGAGAACTGAGGACAAGGTTGTTCCAAGGCTTGTTGACATGAGAATCACGTCGGTCAACGTCAACCGATCACACACTTGCACCTGACCAATTTCTGGCTCAATTCAAACGACCCGGATACTAGACGGTCTTCCCATGCCTTGCTCTCATGCCCGCCCAACAGGCGAGTAGCGGTACTA
>NW_008756114.1:0-1080 GCF_000715545.1 Opisthorchis viverrini | reverse complement strand
TCCATCCCAGAGCAGACATACATGCTTACACTATGCGGTCCTAAATGATTGACAGTGGCTGTTCCGCCTTGCGTACCTTGCAACCGAGACTGGAGTGTCCGTTTTTAGTACCACTTTAGAACAGTAATCAAGTTATCCCTAAGAGTAGCTGTGCGACGTGAACAGCCACAGACTTTGTCAGTAGTTACACCCAGCGGTGCAGAGATAAAGTGAAACAACAACTGACGACAAGATGTTGACGTCTCTCATTTATTGACCTCCAGCTTAATCCAATGCTTGGGGCTCTAAAACTTAGTCGCTTGAACATGAGACCCGAATTCGATGGCAATATCCTTCTTCGTCAGTCCAATACCCAACTTTGTACAAACTAAAATGACTGTTATATTAGTCCGATGGTTCTTTCTGTGTATTACCGCACTTACAACACACCATTTTGGAGTACGGAGTCGTCGTCGGACTCATAAGTCTTTTGCGAGACCCACCCTCAGCAATGAGAGACAAGGGTTAGTTCGGTGGCCCTTGGGAATTCCTAACCACACACACAAGCAAATTCACGTGGCACAAAGGTGCCGAAAAACCAAAAAAAGCCGCTTTAGCTTCGCGCTACCGCGTTATGAGTCGTCCTCCGCGAACCCTTCGTAAACGGAACTTCTGAACTGAGTTGTCATGTCAACTGCGTCGATTTCACCCACTGTGTCACAACCTGGTAACTAAATTTCCCATCGTTGTCGTTAAATTTACAGAGAAGTTGTGAACACAGTCGCGGACGTTGGCCGAAGCGAACAACAGCTGTGCCGGGGAAAGACATCTCCCTTAGGGCACAGGAAAAACGACTATTGTGAGCATGGTTCGCAGTTCTGATAACACCTTGTGGATGGAATACATACAACCTGTTTAGCTGGATCGGATTACTGAGTGCCAGAGAAAGGCTCCTGCGATGAGATTTGGGTAATGTTTCACTTTGAGTGAAACTCAAACTTCATTCGCTTACCGAGCAGTTCAACTGGTAAAGACATTTGGAAATTGCACGTGGCGGAACTCAGGACAAGTGAGCTGAATCTGCCATAGAAATCAAACAAG
>NW_008756113.1:0-1080 GCF_000715545.1 Opisthorchis viverrini | reverse complement strand
TAAAGTAAAGTTAACTGGCTACAGCATTCCCATAGGACTGGGTGACGTATCGAACTAGAGGCAATGTTACGTGAAAAGCTTCGACAGACCTGACGGTTGTCATACGAAACGCGGAACCTCCAAGGTGGGTTTGGAGGCAGTCTCCGAAGGGTGACAAAATAGGGCATGTAACAAAGATGCAGCTGTCAAACAACCGGATAGATGTTGAACTGCATACAAAACTACGGGAATTTGCAATACACGCCTCCAGTGATCAGCAAACATACTTTGAAATCAAAAATGTGACCGACAGTCACTCGATAATGAAAGAAAGTTGGATTACCCACCTAGCGATGAGTGTATTCTTGGCGTGAGTTTCTTCGGACCTGTGGACGAATTGCCCGTCGTAGAATTGTCCTTGCAGACCATTCCGCGACCAAACGTGCACAAAACACCCTGTATCTTTTCGCTTTTGGTAGGACTTCGTATGAGGTAGAGCTCCTCGGCTCCCGATTGGGCAGCTGATGACGGTATCGGGAGGGAGCAGTTCGTGGTTGAAGGTATGGGAGCCAAAAGGCTACAGATGTCAGACCGCAACCATCGGTCAAATGCAAGAAGATCAACACAAGCAAGCGAACTCAGAATGGAATTCCAAGAGTTACACGGTGAGATCCACGGTTTCTTAGAATCAGCTACTGTAGCCATCTGCTTCTGACGAGTAAGCTATTGTTTGACCGACAGTTTGGTCAATGCCACCAGATAAATGTTTAGTCCGTTGTGCTTTCTAGTAAAGAATTCATAGCGACATTGTGATACTGATGGCCGTTTGGGCTCGCAAACACCGCGGTTTGCAAGTCCCAGAACACACAAACTGTTAGCTGTGCTCATAAGCAATTGAGAGTCTTGATGGGACAAGCGGACACCGAACGCTAAATTTGGTCGAGCTTACCTGCACTATGCTGCCTAGCGAGTGCGCGCCGGCAGTGTTGAATCAGGCCAATCTTCGTTGAAAAGATGCTGCGCGGACCAGCTAATAAGTGCCTTCTTAAAACGGTCTACTAGACGTGAAGTTGGCGGTGATCCACCAGATCAGTTTTTGCT
>NW_008756112.1:0-1080 GCF_000715545.1 Opisthorchis viverrini | reverse complement strand
ACCTGAAGCGTACTCGGATTTGTGTTCGAAAGTATCAATGTCGGGTGATATCTTACACGACATATATATGCAGTTGAATGGCCTCTTCAAAGGATTTTCCGGGGACCCTCATTTGACCACGCGCGACGTCTCTCTACTTGCGCAGGCTGCTGTGTCGTTTTCATCTTCATTTCGCATTGTAGCAATGCATAACCTGATAAACGCACGTTAGACATTTCGATTTTTCCCGTTTGTGTTTTAAACACACATACCTTGGTTTTCGCGGAAGTGTTTTTCAGATCTATTTTCACTGCCATCATCGTGTCGCGCTGTCTATGAAGGAAGTGAAATGTCCTTTCGTAGCATGCACTCGACCATAGAAGAGTGTACTTTAATCGTCAACATTTTTTCCTCGTAATGTCTAACGCATGACGTCCAGGACAATCAGGGTGCCCGTATGTCTTCCCTTGTCACAATAGTATCTAAGCAAATAATGTCATTAGATTTCGACCAGGATTCGATGTCTGTGGGATTGAGACAAGCCACGTTCCTTCATTATTCCTCCAACGCGTATCGGTGCTTCAAAGAATAGTATAAAGATATTGCGTTACCAATTAACCGACTGTACATTTGGGGATTTCATCGGGGCGAGGTGTCCATCAAGCCACGGAGCACTAAGCGTGTGCACAAACTTCTCTTCTTTTTTAACTTTACGAGGAGTTACAATTTTGATTGTTTCATCCATACTATGGCTCCTTCCCGTCCAGGCCATGGAAAATCGTAAGAGAGCAAACTGTCACATGATAATTCTTCTAAATTCGGAAAGTTGGACACCTTGACTCGAAGACTGGGCTATGCAACCCGATGTACAGAACCTCCGTGAGGCTACCTGCGACTCCCTTCTTTGGGTCTGAAACCGTGTTATACGATTGTGGTAAACACGACCTCTGCCCCTGAAGTTTATGACATTTTGATAGGAAAAGCTTTGTCCCCATTTTATTATCAACCACCAATTCTTCATAGCTAGTTTATCGGGCGAAGTGGAGTTACCCTTTGAGCGCGGATCTCCCACCAATATCTTCCAATCGCTGGCATTCTCCA
>NW_008756111.1:0-1080 GCF_000715545.1 Opisthorchis viverrini | reverse complement strand
ACTAGAGTGGTTTTGGTCAGTTATTAGTGTGATTTTGTGGCCACACAGCAGCCTGTGAAGCGTCTTCGCAGCTAAAACAGATGCACATACTTCCTTTTCGATCTGGATGTAACTAAGTTCCGCAGCTTTCGAAGATCTAGCGGCAGGGGGCTATGACCTTTCCCGAGCCATGTTTAAAACGTATGTGAAATAACTGCGGTCACGCCGTAACTGGATGCATCGATGACAGTGCTATCATAAGACTGGTGAACAGAAGCGTGACAGACAATATTGTCAAATGGTCGCCTTCATACCTTGCCCCATCAGCGGTACATTCGTCGATAAGGAAGTGCACCACAACCTCATGGGTCTCTGCCAATCTCACGGGACCGGCAACCATTCAAGCGGAAGGTGATAACCCCAGTGGCAATTACAGCACACAAATACGATTGCCAGGTTCACTGATCATGTATTGTGTAGTGCATCGTGGGTTGAACAGGTTTCACGTTGTTCATCTGTCATAGTCCGATGTCATACATTCGACTTCGGTCACCAGCCCCCGAAATCTCATTATCGGCAGTTTACACGACAAATACTACCAACTGGGGACAATTCATTTTGCCATATTTTTGGGTGGGCTTTCATTGGAATAGTCGAAATGATCCACGATCTGTGGAATGTTCCACTACTTTCCCCAATAAAAAACCAATTCGTTGGCCTGAAGGAGATCTCTTATGATGACACAGACTCCGTGTGGACGGGATTGTCGACAGAGGACTTATTCGAAGCCCAATGACGGAGTAACCCATCCCTGATTCCCTATGTTAATTGATGCGTCTCCGGGAGTCCAATCACGCGCAGAGTACAGACAACTGTGCTGAGTCAGTTGTGGTGTTGTACATACCAGTTGTTTTGAAACAGAACACTCTCTACGAGTGCGATAACTTGTCCCGGTCAGACATATCCTATTGCGAGTGTTCATTGACTTGTCGCAACCCTCGTCTTAATTGCGATGTCCAATCCCCGTTTGAGTTCTTGTCAACAAGTGTTCTGGAAATGCAAAACACTACACGAATGAACAATGTTTGATGAAACAAAAAT
>NW_008756110.1:0-1080 GCF_000715545.1 Opisthorchis viverrini | reverse complement strand
CGTGGCCTCACTGAAAGTGAACTTACGCTTTCACGTAAGTTTCTGGGATACGGTCAATGGCGTGCATCGGGTATTGATTTATTTTGTTGATGAGATAAAGGTTATTTGAGTAGTATGTAAGTTATTGGAAATTCGATAGGAAATTTGCCCTTCAGTCGTGTGCGAAAAGACCGTGTGACACCAACGGTTTTTAGATCCAAAGTGGATGTTTTCCGTACACAAGAAGATCAGCTATCTGGGGTAGTTTAAAGGAATACACAATGGTAATTTTGTATCGCGAATATGCCCGTAAGAAAGTTGATATCCATTGAAAGCGTCTTCTGTGAGCTCGCAGCTAATCATTCCATACATTGCCTCTGGTTGACTTCTAGTACCTGGAGACTTGCGTAGACAGAATGGGTCTGAAATAGGCCCCTTATTTATGGAATTTGAGCGGTTTTTCGTATGCGTGACGTGCTAATTTCAATACGTTTGATTTGGCTGTGAAGTAGTGTGCAAACCGACCATGTTCCGATAGAACACAACTTATCGATCGGAATTATTTTTCCAGTAATCGGTTTATATCAGGTTCACTGCCTATTTGAAACTTCGATTCATCATCTTCTCCATTGTCCGGCTCTAGAAACACAAGACTGTCCATCAGTCTTGTTGTTTTAACTTATCGACCAAAGCCTTCTATCGAGAATATGAGAATCCATGCGGACTCTGTCAGCCGTGCGATAATTCAATAAAGTCACTATGTAATCGATTGTTTTATTTTGCATTGGGAGACGTTCTCGTCAACCTAAGAACAATGTGGTGACTGAATAACCAAACTTTCATAGCTGGGTGATATGTTTGCTGGAGGATAGAGGGCATGGAATCGAATGGCTGTTGAGCCAAAGCAAAAAATGCAGATGTATTTTGATTTATGCCAAATGAAGCGGTCGCTGCCAGTGGAAGCCCAGAGGTTTTGATATTCCGAAAACACATCATGAGCTTTTGCCAGGTTACAAATTGTTCACCTTTGTGCGACCCGGAACGGAACGCGTCAGATAACTTTTCAGTATAAACGGCACTTGCTGAACGTGTTCCGTGACT
>NW_008756109.1:0-1080 GCF_000715545.1 Opisthorchis viverrini | reverse complement strand
GATGTACGTGCGTACGTAGGCTAGAGTTTGGAAAGTGAGGGTCTGATGCTCAGCACACCGTATTAGCCTAGAAATTTCAAGGTATCCAATAAAGCGGACAAAAACAGAAAAAGCGGTGAAACGATTGGAGAAGTGAGTTAGACCGCTACATGATGTTTTTGAACATTAATCAGCAGTAATTCAACCGAGTAACTGATAAGGGCGACCAGTCGGTTTATAGTTCAAGGTTAAGTTGGCAGGAAACTAAAAGCGGCAGAGGTGTCTGCACCTGCTTCGACACTGTGATTCAGACTAACCACCTGAAGGAATGGTAGCATCCAATAGAGCTGTCAATAGAGCTCATCAGCCCGTACAATTCTGCTTACAGTCTGGCCATGCTGGGTGCTAGACTTCTGTCATCTGACAGGCGAGACGATCATGTTACCACTAATGCGCGCTACTCATACCTAAATTATCATTCATGAAGTGTACACTCCTGGACGACACCAGTGTTTTACCCAAACCATAACCCAAGCGGCATTTTTACATAAAGTTTTTAGTCGAACCCTGGAAGACGTCTAGTAATGGCTGGCGTTTTTCCCCCAACGCTATCAAGGCGGCTGATTCAACATGGCCGACTGATAGCATCCTTGACAAAAAAGCCAAAAGGTCGTAACAGATAATTTTGTCATTCAGTTTTATCGGTAGTCAGTGAATCGTCTGTGAAAAAACACGTTACTCATTAATTTGACGAAATATTCCTACTTTTTTCAGTCTGTGGATCATCAGGCTGGCATGGCCTCAGGGTTTGCACCAACATAATGTTTTTCTCATGTACCAAATTGTACACAGTTGGTAAAAGGCACTCGTTGGTAAGGTACAGGGGGAAACCGGGCTGATAAGTGGTTTTCAGCAAACTTATGAACGGTATCTTATGAAAAAAATCTGCAGTTTACCTGATATTATTGCAAATGAAACACGAGGTGGTCTCTGTGCAGAGTCGTCACCCGGAGTGCAGCACAAATGACGACTTTGGTTAAGTACCTTACTGACACCAATGGTATTTGAAAATGAGTTTACTTGACCGGTTACAATCAATTC
>NW_008756108.1:0-1080 GCF_000715545.1 Opisthorchis viverrini | reverse complement strand
AGCAAACAGTTTTTTCCGGTCAGAATTCTCGATCACAAATCGATGGGCGAATGTATGTTTTTGTTAGAGGACACTGACGCCGGCATCCTTTTCAAGAGTCTTTCCAGCCACAGTGGCATGTAGCAAATGGATATGGTTGTGTGGGGTTGCGCTTTCACTAATAATGTCGGCAGGCGCAATGAATGCCTCTTTACCAACTCTAGAAACTTCGATTTTAAAACATTTGCGATCGCACCCAATAGTCAACCGGCTGTCGAACTCAACCAATAGACAATTGTGAGTTCCGGGTTTTAGCTGCAAATTTCCAGAAACAGTGCCTCCATCGCCATGCTAGTCGCTGGAAGTGAACATCTGACTCACTGCCTCACTGTGTCAAAGGAATGCAGCCATTGCGTCCTCCTGGCGGGGATTCAGGATTACGCCAGTGAAACTCACAGACGTTGAAATGTTTCAAGCTATCTGCAGCTGGTTAAAATAGCCGACAGGCTGAATGAGCATCGTTCCACACAACTAGACAATTTGGACTATTGAGTGTACGTGTTAAGGTCGGCAACAATTTTGGAAAATTTTTCGTCTGTACATGATGAAATAGCTCAATGTTTGTCATGACCCCACTCGAGGTTAAGGAAACATAGGTTTTTGACTGTTTTTATTACGTTGAAGATTAGAACGTGAAGCACCTAATACGCAGTCATCATTCATACAGCGCTGTCAGGTTTGTGTTATTTCCGACACATGCAACACAAGCTGGGCCTATTCGGGTCAGGATTTGTTACCCGGTATCTGGGAATTCACAGCTGGAAAAAAATCACCGGCGATGATGATAAATCAACCACTCTGGCAATAAATTGTATCAACGGAGGAGATGGGACATTGACGCATGATCATTGATAATTATTCTAATTGGGATGTTGATTGAGGAAAACCACACGGTTATGGGAACCTCTGAGTAACTTCTGTGATATTTAGCCCAGAATACTGTAACTTTCCTGGTCTGCGCAACGGTTGATTTAGTGAACAAAATTACCAATAATTGCTGTAAATTTCCGATACAGAAAAAACGTGCTTTTTTATCAGCCG
>NW_008756107.1:0-1081 GCF_000715545.1 Opisthorchis viverrini | reverse complement strand
GGCGGCTTCTCTGGTGTCTCCGGTACACATAATCGTACCCACTGATGAACGGTCGCTAGAGAGAATCTTCCAGTCAGTGTGAGCCTGCTCAGTGGTCTTGTAACAATGAGAATGACAGGAGTATGCAAGACGACACAGGGAAATGGACATTTGAAAGTAACGTCTTGGGGCACCTGTGAACAGCTGACGCTCACTTTAATAAGATCGAAAACCCGTTTAACTCGATTAATTGGTCCGAGAGGATTCCATGAACTTTTTGCTGTGTTCCGACAAGGAAAAAGTCGTTCTAACTTTCACTAGGACTCTTATGAATTTGACGTCAGTAAAAAGCATCGTGACTTGAGTGTCTTACCAGAGGAAGACATGGAAAGTCACACTGACTATGTAAATACTAATGATGCTTAGGAAACGAATCACAAACTCGCTGAAAATTCTTCGACGCCCTATGACCAGTCTCGCTCTTCTTAGGGCTCATCAGGGAGGTGCAGTTCCCGAGTTTTCATCAACATCACGTTCCAGTTGAATCCAAATCGCACCTAATTCGACAGTTGTTAATAGCTGTTGCCGCTGAGGAAATGCAATAGTTCTATCGCTCATCCCCATAAGAATATGGACAAGAAATCTAGTATACAATGTAGACTTGAGAAAGCTACTGAATACCAGGAAAAACGAAACGAACGGTTCGGTAGAGAATTCTATAGTGGCAGACTAACAAACGGGAATCTGTACACATTTATAGTTACCAACTTATTCCAACTTTACATGCACTGAGGCCTTTCGATGCTACTGGTTGCACTCTCATACTTTCGGCAAAATTTACCTACTCAATTTCTGTAAGTAGGAAGAAAATGTATTCACTATCTACTCCGAGTGTGTCTCGTCTGCGCTGCATATATTGTGTTGTACCCCTTTGTTTTCCGCCGATTAGTAAACGAGAAAAACATTTGCTGCAGACTGAAGCAACCATGGTATTCAAACCTTCTTCCCTCCTCCTTAGTGGGCAACTAATAACAGGATAACGTGGAGAGTTGGAGAAAAATCTTAGTGCTGTGGTTTTTAGTGAAAATCTCGCAAATAAATC
>NW_008756106.1:0-1081 GCF_000715545.1 Opisthorchis viverrini | reverse complement strand
AATAATGTGGATGATTTTGGTAGCGTCAATCGCTACGAGAAGCATTGCAGTCGCGTATTGAAAGTGCTACTCTCGCGGTTTCGCTGACGACAGATTTGAAATAGGTTTAATGCGTAGGAGGAAACGAAGACGTGAACAGCGCTACTCTTAAGATGACCGCTAGGTGTCGTGAATTAAGCGAAGCATATGCTTTTGCGAGCACGTAACTTAATATCTTGAAACAATAACAAACGTCCGAATTTCCTATTATGAGGTGTCTACCGGTAAAAGAACACTAGACTCATCTAGAAATACGAGACAATTATTTTGTAGACTAAGGGCAAAATACGATAAAAATTTCAGTGGATCGCTAGGGACGTTACTTTTGGTAAATGTGGATGGTTAGGTTTCACGACACACATCGCTCCCGATTTAATCTTTAGAAGTGATTGAATTTCATTCCTGTCATCATGCAAAAATGAAAATACAATGTTTCATCTCCATTCAATCATCTTTTCTATTTGGATGTTAACTGAAAATGTTTTTGGTATTTCACTTCACCATATACACTCACATGGCAGAATTACCTAAGTGAGGAGGGACAACAAGTTTATAATCCTTCGAATGGGACGGTTTCTGTTAAGATCTGTGTTTCTGCCTCACAACTTTCCAAATTTAAAGCCATGAAATTTACGCTGCTTCGTTCCCGGAATCTTGTAAATTTCTGAAGCTTGGGGAATCCAGTAGTGAGAGACATATTTGGATTTCAGCCATGCAGCTTGAAATGGCCTTGTTAAATAATAATTTTTGAAGCTGATTTGATACATTTCCTTGTCAGATATTGCAGCAGAAACCATAAAATTCAAGGTTAGGAAACAGGACTAAACACCGACAAATAGCCCTGCCTGCCGTTTCTATTAGGCCGTCATACTGGTTTCTAAGTACAACCTAATACGGGACTGTTTGAAAAGAATTCTATACACAGCTGTATAGTAAACACTCCGAGTTTTAAAAAGCCGCTCTGTGAACGCAGTCTTAGAAATGTGAAAATACACTGAAGGTACAAAAATTTGGCGAAACACACTCGTTTGCAAACAAATTT
>NW_008756105.1:0-1081 GCF_000715545.1 Opisthorchis viverrini | reverse complement strand
CAATCTAAATTTCAACCGAACCACCTGAGCGTATTGACACAAAGGACAAAAACTCGGAATGTCAACTCATTTGGCTTCCCACTTATTTGAGCTGAAACGCGACGAGGTTGTGCGCGTGTGTCCGATTGTGTTTGTGAGGTGGAACTCATTCTGTTAACACACTATCCACAAGCAATGTAGAAACAGAGAAGCCATTGCATTGTTGCTTGCATTGGTTAATTCTATCCATGGCCAAGTCTGATCCGGTCTTGAAATACTCAGGTCTGGAGGTTTCTATTGAAGTTTCAGAAGAAACTTTTTCCAGATCAACTGACGATTCGACCACAGAAACTATGCTGGACATACATGGTGGCGTGATCCATTTTGTGCTGGAACTGGTATCGAATGTAACTAACCTCATGACTATTCCCCCATTCATTTGCTTTCTCCGCCCATCTACTTTTGACTCTCCACCTGTTTTGCTTATCTGCACCCGCCACTCACCTTGTCGCCAAGGAAGTCCCGTCCGACATTTGTGAAGGTACGTGAAGGTTCACAGCTGACCTACGTACCCATGCTCGTTTGTGTCCCGCCTCAGGAGCCTGCCTTGATTTGTTTGCTCATCAGTTCCGCGTGATCATATCGCGGATCAATGGGAACCACGAGACCGCCATCGGAAGGGATGATCACAACCAACACTAGTGGGCCAACATTCCGCACACCGCTGTCCAGCGTGCGGTCATTGGCACTGCACTATATCGGTCAGTGACAGACTTGTACACTTGTTGACGCCACGAATTTGGACAATGTCGCTTACACCTGTGACAATAGGTAGAATTTCGAAACCAATTCTTCCTTTTGACATTCATGATTGTCTAATCTGCACGTCACCCGAAGTTCCGCAATGAGAACCCCAACAACCGGTACAAATTGATCATAAGACATAATATTGTTGTACCAACTAAACTGTCAACTGTTTGCAACGGACAATGAGAATCACAACTCTCCAAGCACCCAAGCTATTTGCAAACAGCATCCGCAATCTTGAAGCAACACAAGATTCTCTCACACGATTAGCATGCAAATTCTCTACTGAAATGTT
>NW_008756104.1:0-1081 GCF_000715545.1 Opisthorchis viverrini | reverse complement strand
GCCTCACATGTACCGCCCAAGACAGATCCTTTGCTGCAAGCGAGACGCCGCACCGGTCGCACCAGAAGAAGGGTGAAACCAGTACAACTTGATCTGCGTCGAAAATCTTACGTTAAAAGCCAAAAGGGGAGGTATCAGGAAGGCCAGATTCATGAAAATAACGTCAAAACGCCCGAAACCTACTGCTCTACCCAAATCTCAACAGGGAAGCCGGCAAGCATCCAGGTCAGTCAACAATTCAATCACGACAGGGAAGCCGGCAAGCAATCCAGGCCAGTCAACAATTCAATCAATTCAGCAAAAGCTGATGAATGTTCTCGCACGTCAATGAATGTGATCAGCGTTCAGGCATTTCATTGAGGCACGGTCGATGTTGATGAGTGATCACCAGCGCCTATCAGACAATCTGGATCAATATCATAAGTCCACTTTAAATGGCGTGGGCCGTTGTCACTTTTGCTCTCGCACACGCACGTACTCACCTCTCGCACTCGCTTGTTCGGAATATAGCGGTTGTGTTCCCTTCTGTGAATCTTTTTTCTCCGGCAGTAGACACTGGAGCGGGTTAACAGCGGATACCACAGGTCAACGAATCAGCAGATTTAACAGAAACACAGGTCTCAACCAACGCAGCTCCTGGTGCTGGACACTTTCTTTACACTACACAGCCGGAAACTCGCTTTCTAACTGCCTGATCACGGATGAGTCGACACCAAACCACACGAGCTATGGCGCTGGAACAACGATTGTCGGAAACCCAAACGCGTCTCAATTTCACTGCCCGAAGTGCCGTCTCACAGTTATACAACAAAACGACCCGCATTGTAGCTTGTTACACGCTTCCCTTGCTATTCAGGGACATAACACTGACGCCATAGGCGTCTCAAATGAGCGAACGCGAGACGAGTCTGTCAGACTCGTGCATTGACCCATGCGATCGAAACTAATTCAACTTCCTAGAAACGTCAAACGATCCATAACTTCAAATACTTCCCCCTGGATTGTTAGTGGGATGTTGAGTGACTGCATTTGCATGAGCGTGAGCTTGAAATTTGTGAGTGCAGAGTTCTTAGTAAGGGGC
>NW_008756103.1:0-1081 GCF_000715545.1 Opisthorchis viverrini | reverse complement strand
GCGCTATTGCCCAGTCGAACACCTACACACAGCAGGCCATTGAGAAGGATCGGGTGTAACTTGTAAATCGGCGATTTCCTATATGGCCCTTTATATGGCTTCGAGTCGAGCTTGTAAAGTGTATCGAGATCCGAGGGAAAGGATTTCAGCTGAACATACCGCAATATCGAACGTTCTGCTTCGTTCAGTTCGTTCAGTTGCAGGGCATTTCTAAGTTCAATATCCTTACAGACTGTTTTGCTGCGGAGGGAATATATGAACCTGGTAAACCAAGCTACCGCTGGTCGTAGCCTCAACCACGATGAATAGTATGAGAGCAACACATCTGTTGGAAGGTCGGTTGTCGCGTTAACTAAAACTTTGGCGGCTTTCTTCAACTCTAAGCTTGTGGGCTTATAATGAAGTTGTTCCATGTCAGTCTTAGGCTAATGCTGCTCACCGAACCTCAGGAACTCAGGATCTTTAATTCAAACNTGTTTTTTACGGATAACACGTGAGGAACAGTCGGCAGGATTCATGTTGGTCGGTGCATGTCTCCATTGGGAAGTGTTGGTATTTTCGTGTATGAAGTTAATTCTGTTAGCCACAAAGGTCTTAAACCTCAAAATTGTGCTAAGAATATAATGCAACACAACCATTGAGTCTGTCTAAAAGTATATGTTATCGAACCGGACTTCGAGCTACTTCACTAGGTAGCACATTAGTCTAACCGCTGATACAGCAGCCTGAAGTTCGAGACGTGGGATAGTAACTGATCTGAGGGGGGCCACTGTTGATTTTCCCATTAAAAGCTACAGTGAAATTGTCGTAGCGACTCATGTTTCCGGTAAGCTACGGCTCCAATCCAACCTCGGATGCGTCAAAGAAAATGCACAACGACTGATGTTCGACAACAAACTGTTTGGGTTTGACACATCTAGGGATGGCAAATGACTCGACAATTTGGATGCATTTATCCTGAATACCTTGATTAACTTCATCAACCCAGTCACAGTTTGATCGATAAAGCTCTTGTAGCAACCGATTTAGTTGTAACAGCAAGGGTGTAATGGACCATATAAGGAAGCTGCACACGAGAGGA
>NW_008756102.1:0-1081 GCF_000715545.1 Opisthorchis viverrini | reverse complement strand
TGTATAAAAGCTATATTTCGCACTCGACTGGGCTCATACCTGCGTGCGTAATGATATACATTCTTACCATAAGTTGAGGTTTCTATGTGTCAAACCTTAATCTGCTTAATGGGTCAGTCGTTTGAACCGTACTGCTGGTTAGTAGCTTGATGGTAGTCCTTTCATTGTGAGAAATCATCCGTCCTTAATTGCTAAAAGGAGCTGATCCTCAGTAGCGGTATGAATTGCTTACCACCTCTCGTGAGTGGTTTCCTTACACCTATTCTGATTTGAGATCATTCAGATTGACCTAGTTCTCAAGTTTCCCACACCTATACCAATACAGCGACCTTGCCGGTCGCGTCGACTATTCAGTTTCTGCAAAAGCCGTGAAGTATGGACTGCCATTTTGTTCTCCCGGGATGTTCACTAGAGAAGTTTGCGGCAAAATTATCATCAAGAAAACTCTGTAGAAGGTTAGAATTATTCGATTATACTGCCCAATAGATGGCCTCATGATCTATAAGGCAGCACATCTTGCCAGTAGCCCGAGGTCGCTACATGTGAATCGCGAAGCGGAGCCGAAGGTGCGCAATTTCGACTGAAATAGGCTTACTATTCTCAGCTCACTTTCTTCGGTGCCAGGAATGCGTAGCTGCAACTTCTCGAACAGACTTCTTAAAATGTTATGCCTTGAAAAGAGGTACGATGGTTCCATCCAAGTGCGATTTCTTACATCTGACGGCTGATCAGTATATTGTTTGTCGGTTAAACGAGTCTAACAACTACCTGGTAAACGGTTTGTGACAAAAAGATTTGGCATCATTGGTCCGTCATTAGTAGGTAACGTCGCCTAACTTACATGAGTTTATATCGTTTTCAAGGACTAGATGCTGTCAATCATCAGAATAGGCTAACTGGAACACCATTCCGAATCGCGTTGCGTAGTGGTCTGTATTCCTTGCGGGTGCGGTGAGTAGCTTCTATCTGCTAATTTTTGTTCATGTCTCGGATTTTCGATTTCCGATTTCAGTAACGGGGAGTTAACCACCAAACTACGCACTGGCGATGCCACTTCGACCGATGACGAAGCGTTTGGAAG
>NW_008756101.1:0-1082 GCF_000715545.1 Opisthorchis viverrini | reverse complement strand
TCTGCAAGGACAATTGTCTACTATTCTGATGCGGTTGTTCTTGTTACTTCATGCAACGTAACGTCTCGGTAGGCAATGCTTGTCCAACTCTGGTCATCCCACACTCGGATCCGACTATCTACCGACAATTTACCAGAGTACGCTAGAAAGCATTTAAGGCCTCTGGTCCAGATGCGTGTGGTTTCCTCCAGAGGCTTCGTGATCTTGTTGCTTGGCAAACCCGTGAGCAAATAAAACGTCGTTTGCGATGTGCTGGAAATGACAACTAGCGTTTCTTGCCCTTGAAGGGAGGTGTTCTGTGGTTTTGAAGCTGTAGTGTCGAATGACGGAGGGGTCAATGCATTGATGTTGACTATTACACACTACTCCGAGTTTCCGTGCGGCTTCACGTACCTCTAACTTTGTGGCCAAGTCAACTTCCAAACCCGGTTATTCAAGGTTTGGAACTCCCTTGGTACTGTCACGCCGCCTTTCATTTGGACTTTTCTGAGACCCCCGGAAGTCATTATTTGGTTAGACGAACCTGGGGTGGCATCTTTCCGAGATTAACCTCATCTGAAGAAGGCTGCAGGCTAGAGAACGAACGTGTGAACGAAGCGATCGAAAAATTGCACCTTTGCAGGTTTGGCCTCCCTCATACATATGATTACGCGTACGTTCCAATTTCAGCCATGTTGGCAAGCAGTTTTACAATTTGGTTTGAACTTCCTAATAACTGAGATTGCAACCCGTCTGTTTGGTATTATTCCTAATTGTAACCGGTTTTCCATTCATTCACCGCAGTAAACATGATACATTGAATTCACCCGTGCACCTTCCGAACGTTTGTTGAGGACTGTGTCGAGGAGTAGCTTCCCTTTTCTGGAAATGGAGGCCTAATTCGGTCACTGGTAGTCAGTAGCGTATTGATAATCTGACGCAAGCGGGAACACGCAGGCTGCCTCATGATTCCGGTGTGTGGATATCCAATAAAGTTTTCCTTGGCAAGGTCGAGAACCAAATCGAAGTAATACATTAAAAATGGGGCTCGTTCAATCGATCGGTCAAATTATTAAAGGACTGCAATACTGCAACCAAGCAGA
>NW_008756100.1:391-1082 GCF_000715545.1 Opisthorchis viverrini | reverse complement strand
ACATGCTCGAGTTGGGCAATATACGTCCACCTGGTTCTTCTTTGGCATCACCACTTCACATGGTGGAGAAGCCAGTGGCGATTGGCGACCTTGTGGAGACTATCGGGCGCTTAACAAGACCACTGTTCCAGACAAGTACCATGTACCCCACATACATGATTTCGCTTCGAACCTGGACGGGAAGACTGTTTTCTCGAAACTCGACCTCGTCCGTGCTTATAACCAGATACCAGTAGCCACTGACGATATACCGAAAACGGGAATTACCACTCCTTTCGGCTTATTCGAATTCCTCCGAATGCCCTTTAGTTTACGCAATGCTGCCCAGACCTTCCAACGTTTCATTGACCAAGTCTTACGTGGTTAAATGTCGCTTACGCCTACATAGATGATGTTCTCATTGCCAGCAGTTCACACGCTGAACATATGCACCATTTAGAGCCGTCTTCGAACGTTTTCGACAACGTGGTATCATTCCCCAAGTTGAGAAATGTGAATTTGGTGTATATTCTCTCGAAGTGCTTGGCCAAATCACTGACCATAAGGGCATCAGACCACAACCATCAAAAGTAAACACGTTGACTGACTACCCCGCCCCAACTTCCGTAAGACGACTGCGTCGTTTTCTGGGTTTAGTCAATTACTACCGTCGATTCATCCCCGAGTGCGCTCAACTTGCTCAACCTCTCAC
>NW_008756100.1:0-292 GCF_000715545.1 Opisthorchis viverrini | reverse complement strand
ATTCCATCCGATCCACACACCAAGTTGTACCTCGCCACAGATGCCTCGCAAGAAGCAGTCAGTGCAGTCCTTCAGACAATGAAAGATGCAGAATTTCAACCTCTCATTCTCTTCAAAACATCTGCAGCCCACACAAACCCGTTACAGCACGTTTGGGCGAGAATTATTAGCTATATATCGAGCAGTACGCCATTTTCTGCATCTTTTTGAGGATCGATATTTCTCAGTTTCGACGGACCATAAACCATTTATATTCGCTCTCCAAAGTGCGTATGATCGATATTCTCCCCGA
>NW_008756099.1:0-1082 GCF_000715545.1 Opisthorchis viverrini | reverse complement strand
TTTGTGTGACAAACATGCATTTGGAATATTTCCAAATCTCACACTACTGACAATCCACAAGTAGTTCAGATGAACAACAGTTTCATGCGACAATTGGAACATCGGTCTTAGATATCATCGGGCGAATGTGTAGCCAATGAGCACGTAACCAGGTGGTGTGGATTCTTTGGTTGTCGGATGAGTGATGCTGTAGCCCGTCTAGGCGCGAATTCCCCACAGTCTGATTTTGGATGCTTCGAGAGGTTAAAGTGCTTTGTTCCCGAATCCATCGCTGGTTGATAAGAATGGGATAGTTCAGAACTGGTTGACAGTGACGTCGAACTGTTATAAACATCAATTTGTTCGTCCCGGGTGCTTACGGTCTCAGACTGACCAAGTGCATAATCGAGCGGTTTACTGCGGGGTGTTAAACGCGTTTAACACAAGACGGTCTCCCCAGTGCCGGAGGAATGCTTTTTGGCAATGAGAGCGATGGCCTGCGGAGTAACAAAACTGACCCACGACCACTCAGTAGTCATACACAGAATGAGAAACGGTCAGTGTTAATCTGTTCAGATGTTGGGTGCTCGTGGATAGTTAGTCATAGTCTCCTCGCTCGCATCTGTAGCCCATTGACTGGGCAATGCGTGGATTTGAAATCGAAATATCTAGGATTCAAAGTACGCATTTGAGTTTCGAAACACTCTCAGGGCACCCCCACATATCACCACATTAAGAACAATCAGGTGAGGACGCCGAATCTGAAGCGATAAATCCTGGATGATCCGGCTTCAGTTGCACTAACGACTTGTGCAACTCAGTGAGGTTTCACATAGGAGAAAGGCTGGCACGCTGAGAGTAGATGCAAGTCCAAACGTCTTTTATGGAGTGTCCCAATTTGGAGAAAACGGAATGTGTAGAAATGTGTTTGAATACCACTGGTGCTGACGTAATGGTGTGTACAACCGAGATTGGAACTAACGCGCTTTGCCTCTTCTTTGTCACCAACTCAGTGCGGGTCCACGCGATAAGTAAGTTCATTGTGTCTTGAGTAATGCTTGCTCATCGTCAATAAATGAGGAATTGTGGTATTAACCTATTTT
>NW_008756098.1:0-1082 GCF_000715545.1 Opisthorchis viverrini | reverse complement strand
ACAGCTGAACGATATGGTTGGTTTTAGCCTCGTTATGTGAACCGGGAACTCTTTTCGTAAGGCAAGTATCAGTTAGCGACGTCCGAAGGGACAGATATTCCACAAATTCCTTTGGAAACTTCGCAATCAGAACATCCAGGTCAGATGATCTTTTGAGCCTCACTCTGATGAACATCGAATTTACCTCATCAGGCCTAATAACAGTATCCTGAGATGATAACGAGATGCTTCTTGAACCGCTGCACTGCGATACACGGTTCGAAGTTGAAAAACCGCGCTGAACCGGGCGACTGCCTCTTGAGATTGTCTGTGTGGCTATTCGAAATGTGTCTCCTTGGTCACAACTGAGAACGACGCTCCGTGGCAGAAGAGCGATAGAGAGCGATACCGACGTATTTATCGGTGTTTGACACCATTCAGTCTTGAAAATGACTCGACACAACAAGTGAACCCACGGTGGTTGTAAACAAATGGTTGACAAATGGGGATAGCGGAAAAATTAATGCTCTACCTCTCTGCTTGATGTGGAAGAGTTCTCTGTTGAATTATAATCTAATAGTTTAAGTCGAAGGTGTCCTCTATGCAAAAATCCGTAATGTTTGGGTTTGTGGTTTTGCATATAGTGCACACACAAGTAACTTGTCTCTGGTTATTTCCTGAGCGAGAAGTAGGCCCACTTCGTGGGAATCTGATATAGCTGCTTCCTTTTACTAGTGCCACCTTGCTGGTCTTTAGAATGTGGCTTTCAATTCCTGAGGATACTTCCTCCACGATCCTGTACAACTGCTTGCTTTTGTCGGATTTCGGTCTGCTTGTCAAATATATGGTCTCTGTTAGGCTAACTGACCGACGAAGTGCAACTGGAACTCAGAGGTTATTCCAGCATCGACCAGAGTACGAGAGCAGGGAAGGTGATAGGGTCACCGACCAATCAGGACATAGGATGAGAGACCAACCAATGGAACCGACCGACCGAATGACCAATCCTGATCGGATCCGGCTAGCAGCGGGTATATCGACATGCGACGCAGAACCATCCTTACGCGCTCTAATAACGCACCTCGATTGGTGGTGAAACGTTT
>NW_008756097.1:0-1082 GCF_000715545.1 Opisthorchis viverrini | reverse complement strand
ACTTGGAGTTCGGTTGGTACATGAACATTGTGAAGGACATTACAGAACCACGCATTGTGGATGGACTCAAACAATGTGCGAATTTCCGCAAGGCAGTCAAAACTTTGCTCCTGGAATTTAGCTCCATATTTTAGAAGCCAACGTAGGACAACGGTACTGTTCATCGCCTGGTCATTCGGGGATGCAGCTACCATGATTTGGTTACTTTAGTGCATTTTCTGCTTCCAAAGATACCCCATGCAGTTCAAATTCAAAAATGCGATCGAAAAACACTACCCCACTGAATGTTCAGTCATTTCGCACACGTTCTACCAGTCGTCTTGGTGTTTGGAAATGAACTCTACATGTTTGAGTACGAGAAAGTCTACGCTGCCTCTAAAGTGGAACGGTAGAATGTATGTAAAGGAAAAGGTATTACGGAGAAACATTTGTATACCTCAGAGCTACTAACGTCTTCGGACGATCGAGATGTTTCCCAACATTTTTGACTAAGAAGCTCCCAGTCGTGGGGCTACAGCGTTGGTGCTTCTTGACTTGTGGTGGAAGGGTGTGGGTTGGAAGTCGAGGTTTTTTGCTAAAGAATGCAGTGTACACCTTATTATCTTAGTTATCCACTGTGGGCTCTCCACTTTGCTGCGCGGTATTTCGCCCTGGACCGATTTACACCAGAAACCAGAGGTAGAAGACGGAAAATTCTCAGAAAGACTCACAAAACGCGCGACTTTCCAAATAATAGTACATCAATTTGAAAAGAAATGCTGTCTATTTTAGCAGACGTGGTGGCTTCACGCCAGACGTTTCAGAAATCAGGAGCCTTCGTCGGACGCGCAAGTCTTTGCATTCTTGCGTGCTGCATTCCTGTCACCACTTCGAGGATTTTCACGCAGATGCTCAAGTCATACACGGATATCAATTTATTTTCTGGAGGGGCTCAGATAATTGCCCTTCCGAGATTTTCAGTTTCGCTCTTTTTCAGGAGAGAAATTAATATATCGTTTAATGCCCATATAGAGAGCATCAGGTTGGCATCTATCTTTAGTGCAGTGGACTTAGATTCCGGATGTCATTTTACCAAACAGGAC
>NW_008756096.1:0-1082 GCF_000715545.1 Opisthorchis viverrini | reverse complement strand
GCCTGTCTGATCAGCCTGAACACTTATCACAATCGGACGTGCTTCTGTGGCGTGCCCGAGCTCTCAGCTGCTTTTGCGGAATTGATTGACTTATTGACAGGCCCGGATACTCGCCGGTTTTCCTATTGACATTTCTGTGGTATTTTGAGGTCTCAGTAGGTTACGGGCATTCCGGGATTATTCTCAGGAATCTGACCTACCTGAGAGAATATTTGTCAATGCCACACATGAACCCGTTGTGTGGCTCGTGGTGGATCATGTCTCGATATCGCCGCTATCCAGTTCGCGAAACCCACACGAACGTAGCCAGAAGATAAAATCGGTTGGTTCGTTGTGAAATTTCACAAGATGTCCACAGGTTATAATTTTTCATGGTTTGTGCGGACTGGGCGAATAAGGCTTGGAGTTGCATCGCACCATTTTAAGGCAGAGGGATCGCACGCAGTAACGTAGATGCTAGAGTGTCTCTGTGACAAGTGGAATGTCCATGGTTCGCGTCCACCAATTAAATGACTTCTAGTCTTACTCGCGTTATGTTCATGTCGAATTCTTGAGCAGATTCTACAGTTCAAACATTCCCTTGTGAAATCATCTGTCACACATTTTATCCAGTGTAATTACTCAACCTTCAATCCGTCGCGGTGGTCGATCCACTAGTCCTCACAATGCATAAATTCCAATTTCAGCCACAGGTACGTGACAATTTGGTTTGTTCGCTTCCAATCTACTTGTATTCCGATACTGGACTCGCATTTACACCACGGACATTTCGAAATCTCTTCAACGGGACTCCTCATGCAGGACAAGGCCTGAAGTGGCCTATACGTTGACAAATACGCTAGCACCAATGTTTCTCCAGGTTCCTAGAATTTTCCAAAAATATCAAGAGCCCAGCCATCGCCGTTGTGCATTCGTTCGGTTCTATGAATCCAGCGTCCCCTAACTCGATATCACCGAATCTTGCAGAAATATGTATCAAACGAAATCCAACCAGAGGAGCGGCACAGCCCATTGTATTATGCTCGAATTCAACATGGAATTCCGCATTCTTTCCACTGGATTTGCGGGTGTGCAATCCTGAA
>NW_008756095.1:0-1083 GCF_000715545.1 Opisthorchis viverrini | reverse complement strand
AAAACCTTTCATGGAAGTAAAATTGTGAGGAGCAGTCAACAGCCTGTGATAGAAAATATCATAGGGGCGCTGTGTGCCTGTTAATAGAACGAACTCGCTTCAATCTTGTGAAGCCATAATGGATGGAAAAGCGTGCAAAATGTATGGAGATGGAATTTTAAGGTGGGAAAGATTCGGGGAGCAGTTAGGCTATTACTGACTACGTTGCAAGAATTGACGTAGTGATCACTTCCTGGGAAGCGTAGACAAACTGCAACTTTAACCAGATGGCCGTTTGAGAATAGCAGGTCTGTAGTATGTGAGGCACAGGTCGGGCCACGTTAAAATTAGGACCAACCCTCTGCACCAAATGTGGCAAGCAGTGAGGCTCAACGAATAGTGCACGTACTGGAAGATGAGGAGATGTCCGGTAAGTTGGAGCTACCCAACGGCAATTTAAAAGAGTGGGGAAGGACTTGTGCAGTGGAGATAATATGGGAGATGTCGTCAATAGAAGGAGGAAGGGACTGGCGGCAGACAGCCAATCTACTAGTGCAGGTCATTTGGCCTGCTTTACAGAGATCCAAGCAGCCTCCAGAGTAACTTTTAAGTTTGTATCAGGTGCCCGAATTGCGATAATTAACGTAGATCTAAGTTGAGGGCGAGTAACGGCTGGGAGGGCATATTTTAAGGTGCCGAGCTGTAGCGAAAGGATCGCTGGCTCGACAACCGTAACGAGAGATCGATTAGTCCCTGGGAGTACAACGCAAACGCAGTAGGCAGTCGAGTAGTGTTTGGCAGGAGAAAACATCAAGAGCGGGCTAGTTCCACATAATCCGTGAAATACGCAACAGGAAGCTAGGTTACCTGGTAGCTTATTAATGATTACGGGGTTATTCGCAGGTAACATCGTGCGAGAAAGGTGAATACGGGGCCTAGAACGAGTCAACAACAAAAACGCTCAAATAGAGGGACTGGTACGTGGGAAGTGATTTTCTGCACTTTAATCTCCATGCTCCTGAATAAAACCACATTCTGCTTGCGAAGGAATGCACGCCGTTTGACCAAGCATTGCACAATCATGTAATGCGTTTTCAGCGCAAC
>NW_008756094.1:0-1083 GCF_000715545.1 Opisthorchis viverrini | reverse complement strand
TTTTCAGCAACCGTGTGAGTAGTTTTTTTGCGAAAAAAACAAACTTCATTTGCAAGCTGTCGAGCACAAATCCATCGAACCAGGAATAGAGTTAATCAAACAAACAGATTCACAAGAAAGTCATCAGAAACTTCGTATATATTTGCTTGAGGAGACGTTTTATTTTTAAAAAAATTATCCCGCCGTTCTCAGTATCCTGACGACGCCAGTTAGGGAGGTCGTGCAGTCCGCAGATGCAAGCTCACTAGTAGACGGTACTTTGCAAGAATTCATGAACGACAGAAGCGGGCACTATAAATTCTCGCAGGGTAAAGATACCTCTGTCCACATACTTTTAGACTAAAGTTAAGGTTTGACCAGGATTGACCTACTAAATGATAAACAAATACAGCCACATCGATCTTTGTTGGTGAAACCGCTCATCCCAGAGCCCCTTTTCTTGCAACTTGGAGATTACCGGGCTGAATGTTAAAGATACCACTGCTTTTGTTTGGCTCTGTCTTAATAATGAAAATTCTCGACAAGATATACTGTTTGTTGGGTATTTTATTGCACCGCCTTGGGCAAGGTTCACCTTTGATCACATCGAGTCCTGATGGACTCTACAGCAAGTCTCTGCCCGATGCAGACGCTATTTACGTCATTTGAACTTACGCAGTACCTTACCTCTAAGCTTTAAAACAAAACCTAGTTTAATGCAGTTGGAATTGCTCGTACAACATCATGCGTGGTCTGTTGAGACTGAGCGTCGAGAGAAGGCCGGTAATTAGAAGTACGAGCTAACAGTTTCCTGTAACGGGACAGTGCGCAACACTGAAGGCTTGCTTGACTATCCGGATGTAATTCAAAGCATTTTTCAGCTGCGTATTGCAAACGATGTAATAAGCAACAGATGAAAATTCCATTTATATAAAGTCAATCGTTCTTTTGGCAAACCGTATCTTTACATCTTACATTTTTACTTACCCGCAGTACGTACAAGGAGAATACAGTAGAAGACATGCTGTATTATGGTGTGAAACTTCACCGTCATGGGCACTTGTTAAGAGTGACACTTCTGAATTAAGCTCATTACCTTAATGC
>NW_008756093.1:0-1083 GCF_000715545.1 Opisthorchis viverrini | reverse complement strand
TGAAATTTTCAACCTTCCGGTGTCATTACTCATTAAAATTCCATCGAAACGTTCTCCCACAACGCTGACAGTCCTGCCTGCGGCACGGCACTGCTAGATGCACTTGAACATTAGATATAAGTACTGTGTGAGTCTCGGAGGAGTGCTCCTACCAGTCAGGAACTTAGTTGAGTCCAGTGAATTATCAATCAAGCGAGATTTGCCGTGCGTACCAACCTTGAAGCCTGATGCAAACGGAATTCCAAGAAACCGAAAACATACGGAGATTAGCGAGGATACCCGAATATTATTTCACTTGATCGATGCACCCGGTCTCGGAAGACCACCCGTGGGTGGAACTAACAAGGATCAAACGATTGCAACCATCCTTAACGAGGAAGGGTCCGTTGACCGCTGGGTCGAGCACTTTGAACAACTTTTCTCATGACTACTGGCTTCCACGTATTCAGATTCTCCAACTGCATCAGAACCCTAAACAATGAACCTACGGCGTCGCTGATTTGTGACCATATGTATTCTATCGAGTGGCACTGAGCACCTAACAAGAAAAACCTGCCATTTGTATTTGTCAAGCATCGGTACAAAGTCTTCACTCAGCGCTTGATTGATCTGTTTAACTCCATATGGCAAGGGGAGCGCCCTGATAACTGGAAAGAAACAATGATAGTGTAAACGTTCAAACATTCCCCCACTGAGTGCGGCAATCTCAGAGGGGCCGGTTTGGCTCCACGTTTAACGGGACTACTTTGGTCACTTGTTTTTGTCTCCTTACGGTGGCTAGTGCAACATCGATTCAACAGCGGCAAGTGCTTATTTGTCCCAGGTGTTGCGTAGACCAGATCTTCACATGTTTTCAGGTGCCGTTCCAAAAGCAAGGTCTCTAAAGCGCATTCTATCACTCAAGTGTGTTGTCCTCTCATCAGGCCTGTTCACTATGGAACGCCCCGAAATTTTGTAAATATGACAAGTCCTTCGTATTCTCAGAGTTGTGAGCGCGCCAGATTATATGGGGATCAGTCCAGAACTTTCTTAAAACCTGTTGTTCGGAAAGGACTTTGCTTTTTCTATTTTTCTCCAACTAGC
>NW_008756092.1:0-1083 GCF_000715545.1 Opisthorchis viverrini | reverse complement strand
TTCTGTGATTATATTTAGAAAAAAAATGCGCTCCTGTTTTTCACACTATGTGTGGATTAACAACGTCTTTTTGAAGGGTCAAGAGACGGCTGACATCAAGATCGATGAGGAAGATCAAAACACTGAACTTTGATAGATGTGGAACACGACGGGGAGACAAGATTTTGACTTCAGGCTTCTGGAACACATGTGCATTTCCCGCGGCTATTCTGTCCCCAACAAAGAATTTAGGATTTCACCAGTGGCTGGGTCACCTATCGCAGTTTCGTTGCTGATTCGTTAAGTCAAGCAGTTTTACAAGCTTTCTACCTACTCAAGCACAAATTTTTATTCTGCTGGTGATCATAAATGACAGACAAATCTCTGAAACGCGAGGGATACGTATGACAGTAGTTCATCGCCATTGTGGCGTTGATTTGCAAAGGAAAGCCTAAAAAGTCCCATTACCTTGGTCAGTAAAAAGTGAAACTTTATTCATTGCTCTAGTTTTTTCTAGTACACTTTATCGTATCAGCAGTGGCAGCTTTGCTGATATACTCCGATATTAGGGCTTGTCATACTGCTGAGATTTCGGTCCTTATAACCTCATCAAAACGATTCTCATCTAATGACATCAACACCGGACCTAAAAGACTCCTATGCTGCCATCTTGACTTCACCTTGTCGTTGTCGTTGGACTTAGGGTACTAGTGCGAACCAACCTGTAGTTCAGAGTCAGGCAATGTGACCATGTTTAGTCCGTGTTCGTCCTAAACGTCCAGTGAATCATACAATCAATAGATGATCTGCAGGTGTCCAGGTGCGTTTCTAGCACTTTAAGACCGTGAACAACTTTATCGACTTCGGTGCATAGCGCACATTTAACGGGTTGGTTCATGCTTGGCGTTTACACTTCTCGACACCATTATACATTGGAGAAGGTTAAACCCGAATTTTACTGCAAATTACTGACGGTAATCATGTATTTTCTCAGAAAGAAAGAATGCAGAGCCACTGATTGGTTAAGATATTTATTACAGACTAATAGGTGGAACATCTCACTCGAGTGTTTGCAGGAATTTCACGGTATTTTAAGTTCATGTG
>NW_008756091.1:0-1083 GCF_000715545.1 Opisthorchis viverrini | reverse complement strand
ACTTTGGTTGACCGAACTAAAGGCAGTATGTGGCGATCATGAGTGCTGTGGTATTTCACCTTGTTATTTCACTCGGGAGGTGAATAGGGCGTAAACAAAATGTAACAAAGATGGTCTGCCATAAGTGAATAAGTGGACCAAAATTCGCTCCAAACGTCAACACTTAGTCTACAGTCTGCGGTTCAGGAATGCGGGAACTGATTAATGTCTCGTCAAGCCAACTGCAACTGGAGATTCTGTGAAGGTTATTCTGGAACAAACTTACTTAAGTTGAGATCGACCAGTGATCGCCACATATATTTACAGTATTTCTGTAGCCATGCCATACTGCGTTCGACGTCGAATCACATTAAGTGCATCGTGCCGGAAGCCTTTCAAACAGCTTAGTTGAACTGTATTGGCACTGGAAGTAGTCACGGGCCATCAAGTATTGTTCAACGAAGCAATCGTTTCCAATCAAGATGCTATTAATTCCCGCTTTTTTCAAGCCTAATCCAGTCCATTCGCAGTTTCAAACCATTGATTCATAAACTCCAGGAAGGCTATCAGCTGCTACTGTCAAGTTGTGCAACTGTTTCCACTCGAGACATGCGTTTGGCTTGGTCAGTTGTGACCAGCTGTACTTAGTAAGACATTTTGTGAAAAACATGTGCCTATCTACAACATAACTATGGCGTCATTATAAGCATACCAGTTGATAATTGTAATCTAGTCCTGAGAACACTAACAGTCGCATCTATCGAACTCCCAAAGGCCCCGCAACTTTCACCAAATTCGTCTGCCTGACGGAAAGTTACTTGCAGAAGCTTTTGGGATATTAGCTCCTGAAAGAGTAAAATTCCTACGGAACAGTGAAGCCAGAAAATACGGAAATTCCTGGAATCACTGGTCACCTAAAGATCTACGAAGTTTGCTTTCCTAGTCCATTCATTTCATCCTGTCGTTCAGATATCCTTTTGATGAAAATAATAGCTTGGTTCACTCACTGGCCATAATAGATTTCATATGATGTACTCGGCGCTGAAGCAAATTGACTTCATGGAGTCAGGCGCCGAATGCATACAACCAGTTTTGTGAAAAAAA
>NW_008756090.1:0-1083 GCF_000715545.1 Opisthorchis viverrini | reverse complement strand
AGAGAGAGAACAAAAAATGGGGTATTGTGTGTCAAACTATTCAAGCAATCGCGTTCCATGTTGGGTGGTTCTTGTGGACTTCAAGGATTCACCGGCGACTAAACAATGGTTAGTTTACGTTCGAGTCCTCGGTTGTGAACCGGTACAAACAATCGCTAGGCGTTTCTTCACTAAAGACCTCCATCCCCAATCACCAAAAATGGAATGAAGGAATTACTTGTATAACCAGGGAGCTATAGCGGCGTGGGTGCTCTGTGTACAAGAAGCTGTTCAAATCTGACGACTCCAATTTGTACTTCAGACATAAATCATTCGTTTCTTTGTGTTTTGGTCTGACACAGGATTGGAGATTGACGTTGGGAGTTATATAAAAGACATGACACGTACCAGTAAACCTAACGGGTCATGCGGTAACCATGGCCTTATAGAATGACGGAATGCGTTTCTGATCGTACAAAAAATAAATACTGCAAAGGTTCTGTAAGTGGCTTTCTCAAAATGCGCTTTCGAATGTGAATTGCAAAGCATCTCCGGAATTCCCATTATTAGGTAAGTGGTTCCAATTAAGCAAAGCTGCTCCGGAAGGGGCGCACTTTGATGTCATCTAAGCGTTTAAGCACGACTGTAAAGTGGACGAGGATAGGAACTCGAGGCAAAGTTCGAGATGTCGTTTTCAAACTGAACAATGTGAGGTGCTAGTTAAGTACAAGTTCTACATAACTCATTAGTTACAGAGACAGTACTCACCCTTGATATCCATTGAGTCAACTTATCCATAGCATTCCAGCATTCCCTATTGGAACTCGGACGATATTGGATGATCTCGCTCTCCACGCTGACTTACAGTTGGATTGTGGCTGTGCTCAAAAAGTGTGCCAGATCAAAACGAGTTGGGTTGATATTAATATCTTTCTGGCACCCTGTGATCGGCGAGCATATTTCAGACTGGGCGTCATTCGTGGAATCTGACTGAAAACGAAATCGTGAACAATATTAGAACGTTTGCTGCATATTCCCTGGAATGATACAAAGATAGAAGTGAATATAAAGAGACTTTCGGCAAGGCACTATAAGTTCTCTTGA
>NW_008756089.1:0-1083 GCF_000715545.1 Opisthorchis viverrini | reverse complement strand
TGAAGCTGAGAAATTCATGAGGAGTATCGTTAAGAGCCAAGATTCTTGAATCGAATGCTCACGCCACCCACAGTTTTCGCCAAAATTTCCCTAGGTTCACAAAATAATGTTCAGCGCGACATTTGGATATCAGGGGTCTTATTCTACGCAGAGCACGGGTATTTGTGACTTTCCTATGATACAATTTGCCGATTGGCTAAAGAAAACAATGATGCCCATGTTTGAGCATTTGTCAATTTTTTTCTTCGGAAACTGACAACCAGTTTCAATCCTCTTAGTGCCTAGTCTCTCAGTTTGCAAGAAAATTAGACTGAGAAGGATACTACAAGTTTTTTTAGTCAACAAGTAATACTTTTAACCGGCCCGACAAAAACCAGCTGTTAGGAAGGTTTTGAGCAAAACATGCCTGATGTTCTCTGTTTTATCATTCTATCCTAATTACACCATCGCTACCATCGTACCCCATTTATCGAACACTTTTCCCAGAAGATACCAAGAGCAGTATCGTGAAATCTCCCTAGGTTCACAAAAGTAAAAAGCGAGTGGCATTTTATTCAGTGGTCGGAATCCAGAGTTACCGGTCACGATTCTTATCAATTTAATGTATGAAGTAAGTGAATTGAGTCAATTTCTTGTTACAAGTTTGGAGTTGTCTTGTGTTAGATTATGTTCACCTAAGCGTAGAACGTTCACATGCCGTTTTACTTTAGTTCCCTCCCGATGCTTATGTCAGAGCGAAGCAACGCAATTGATTGAATGAAAGGAAGGGGCTCCAATATCCCGAAATTAAACGGACACATTGACTTTGTTAATAGTTTTTCATGAAAGAAGAGACAATATCTATTTTACGTTCGGGTTTGTTACACGAAAAGTGCGTTTTTGCCCGCACCCACTAACAATCCTGCTATACGCTGCGATTCCCATTCAACGCATGCGTCTTAGGTGAATAGTTTCAACATGTTTTCATAATTTTGTCTGGCGTGAGTTCATCCCATACAACGTCATGGACGTGTTTTGTGTCCTGCTGCAGTTGGTGAAACGCCCTAATTCCTGTAACCATATTTTACATTTTCCAAGTAAATT
>NW_008756088.1:0-1083 GCF_000715545.1 Opisthorchis viverrini | reverse complement strand
CAAGTTTTAGAACACCAGTTCCACGTAGCTTATGGGTACGTCCAGCAGAAAAACAGGCAGTCGAATATTTGGGATTTACTCTTATCCTACGTGCTTATCGATTCATCAGTGTTTTTTCAGACAGGCAAATATAAGCCCAACGACGGTGTGAAAGGAACTCAATAAAACTGGCAAAATCATAATTGTAGGGGGTATATGAGTGGTTGTGGCGTGTTTCGTTGTTTCTGGTTTGTCAGATTCTCTCTTGAAGAATACACCCGCAGATATGCTAAGTTTAAAGACCGCCTAATTTTATTCTGCAGCTTTGGATCTATCTTGTGAGTGGCATTTCTAACAGCATGCTTTTTATGGTAGCAAATGGCCTTGTCTCACTTAGTTAAATCATCGAGGAATTTAGGGAATTTTGTAGATCGTGACGATCAGCTTCACTTTCATTCAGATTAAAATATCCACTTAAACTTGTGCTTCATTATGCTATGTTGATGTCTACATTTACCTTTCTGGTAAATTTGATGCTTTGGAGTGGTGTTGAAGCTCTCTAGGATTCTACATGTGAAAACTAGTCAGGGTTTTATCATTAAGAAGAAACCAGACATTCGCTTATCAAAGGTGGCTTCAGTTCATTGTATACAAAATAAATACGAAAATCTGGATATTCCGGTGATCGAATAATAAATGACTAAGATCTTAGACAGGTCATCCAAGGAGACTTACAATACCAATTTAGAAGGTCCACATCGACTACGGAAGGCGACGTAATGCAAGACACCCTTGCAAATCAGAGTGTGTTCCCAGTGACCACGTCCACAATTTAAAAGGGATAAAGTTACCCTTCATGGCAGATTATATCGCTGGCATCACCACAGAATAGGTATTTTGTTAACCAATGCATGGCTGTCACACATAGTTGCCCTTTAGCTATACATAAGAGTGATCGAAGGGCTAGTTATCACTTCGCGCTATGAAAGTGATCCAAGGTTTTTGACCACACTGGTGAAAAATAACAGTTGGCAACATTCTTACTGAAGCCCGCTCGTCTGCCTTAGTTGATATTAGCGGTTGAGAAACAGTTGTTTACGTTTC
>NW_008756087.1:0-1084 GCF_000715545.1 Opisthorchis viverrini | reverse complement strand
CTGTGTATCAATGCGTTAATCCGTAAAACCGTGAATCAGGCGCTTTTGCTGGGCATTCAGTGCATCCGCAAAAGTTCTTTTAAAATTTTTAAAATGAACATGAACTTACTGCAACACCGGAACATTTCATACGCGGATGACCTCAATGGACAAAGGTGGGGTGCTCCCCAGCAAGTTAGCATATGAAATACCCGTCGTGCACTGGGACCAAAGATTGAATCGGGTGGTTCGAACCACGATCCATGCACTATATCAATAGAGTTGTCTTCGAAAAACAAAGAAGCATGGACGGCCGAGAAACATTGTTCCAAATACGAAATTCCCAAGAAGAATGCGTGCGCAAAGGAACTTTCAAGGAATAACACAACGGCAGCACAAGTATGTGTATTTCTTTTATGAAATATTGGGTGATCCAAGCATCATATTAGGCAAGAGTACTGACGAACCAATAAGGGTATGCAAAATAGGGATATATATACGACTGTGGGAAAAAATTAAAGATTCGCAAGATATTTTGTTGACTGATGCAAAAAGCTAGTCAGGGCACTGGAAAATTAAATAGCCCGCTGATCTCACTACATGATGGTAAAATGGGAGAAATATTTTAAATATATGATGCTCAATAGTATCCCTTGAAAGATCTACAATGACAACGGGTTGACCACCAAGCGAAAAGTAGATACCAGAAGAGTTTTCTAGAAAAATGACACCCCTATGCACAAATACGAGGCATCCGCTCGTGGTTGATGGCCGGCAGAAGTTACGATAGCCATAACACATTTCAGAAGGCGTATGCACTCACAACAGTCTCAACTGTGGTGGACAGTAGTTTACAGTAAGGAGTTGCACCATTCTAATTAAATGCAATATGAAATTTTGGACAAGTTAAAATGGGGATAATCGTTTGTGAGAATTCCTTGGTGGAAGCCTGTGTTTTATGCACAGCGTAGCTGATGCACGTGGTCCAGAATTTTCCGTGGACTGGAAGTGTTTGGCTGACCCTTTGCGTACATGTGTGTTGACTATGCTATGTTTCTCTTCTGTCCTTACATGGGTCAAGTGGAACACAAAAACAAGGTAGGAT
>NW_008756086.1:0-1084 GCF_000715545.1 Opisthorchis viverrini | reverse complement strand
AAGACACCCTAGACTTCATTCAGCATCGTCCCATACAGTGTAGAATTCAAAACTTTCAGAACCAAATACAACCCCACCGCAGCCCTTTGTGTAATCCGCACCACACAGCCAGTTTGGGACATTTTGAAATCGAGTCTCACAATTCATGCCATCATATTTATAGCTCTGGTGGCCATCAACCGTTTCGAAAATCATGACGGACATACCCGAAGCACCTGAATCGTACGTCTCTGACGGTTCGGTGAGTAGACGCTCCGGAAATCAGAAGGACTCGTGTGGACAACCTCTTAGGAGTGTTATTTTTGCCCGTGAATTGGGTGTCTTTGCTCCCTTGGTCGAACACGAATCGGTCCAGGGCTCATGAGCGGCTTTGGTAGGTGTGGTCACATGGGAATGTAGATTCTTTCAAGTCTATGTCGTAATGGATGGCCAGTGTGAACAACTGAGTTCACTCAATTACTTGAAGGATATACGGTCATGTGACATTCATCACACTGAAGTTGAGCGGTCCTAATTGCTCCAACCATATGAAGGGGAAATTCATCCATACAGCTCCAGGCTGGCGTTTTTCCACATCACGCCCGTGCAAGCTGAACATGAGTTTGTTGCAACTTTGCTTGCATTAGCAGTCAAGCTACCTCGTACGATCAGTCTTCTGGCCGGATTCGGACATGTAACGAGCTTCAGCTATTCGCAGACTGACACGTTCGTTGCACTTTTTTCTGCTTGTTGTCTGAATGTCCCAGATAATGGACAGAAGCGAATCAGGCTTGACTACATGAAGCGTGTGATCGATCGGAGGCTATCACGTAGGCCACCCAAACGGGGAAGCTCCCGTTGTGCGGGATCGGTATTACACCGATATTATGTATTGTACCGGTATTATGTGGTCGGACATATCGCCCGTGCCAGTGAATTCGTATATTTTGTGTCCACTCTAAAGTGATGACATTTATGAAGTACACTCATTTGCAAACCAATTTGTGGGAGACTGACTTGGAACCAAGCTGAATCACTCGTTTATGTTTCAGTTGAGTTCCAAGTGGCCCTCCCGCAAAACCGAATTGGTTTTCAAATGAGTGTA
>NW_008756085.1:0-1085 GCF_000715545.1 Opisthorchis viverrini | reverse complement strand
CGTTTCCTCTGAGATGGGCGCAGACAGATAAGACAGGCGCGGACATAGGACTTGAATACAATCCTTAAAGATAGCAAGGAGAGGATCATCCGCTATAAGGGTAAGATAACGTTAGTGCAGGTACATAAACTCATACACTGTTGAGGTTGAAGGGAGTTATAAATTTGCACCCCATATTTAGGCTAAAGATCGGTAGTCTGGGTGGGAAGAGGCTAGAGGACAAAGGAATCGTTATTCGAATTATTCTACCTGGCGGTTCAACATTATTTGCTTTCTGGACACCACGGAACAGTTGTGCTTCTTGATGGTTTTACTGACAAAGGGTTTCCGAGGACGTGGTAAATAGTTTTCAGGTATTTCTAGATGTTTCGGTTTCCAACGGTTTTTCAAGTTTTTGGCCTGCACGGACCCTTAGTTCCACTTAGTACTGGATGACAGGTTATGATCGTAGATGGGCTTTTGCCAGACACCCAGCAAAAGCTGCGGCGTTACAAGCTGACCACTGGGTTTATCTGTCTCCCTCCACCAAGTCTTGTAGCGTTGGAGACGTCAGTTCAGATAGAGTTTTTCGATCCACAAGGTTCTCGGTAGCCAGGTAAGTTGGGTATGTTTTGTGGCAAACCTGAGAGGTGCAGTGGAGAGCAGCTGCGGTATGACCAAAATCAACCTAGTTACTCCAGAACGAGCGGCAAGCTTTTCCTCTAATCTCCATCGGCACTTGATGTGTGTTTGTGATGTGAGTTACGTAGATATGCTTTTGCTTCTTTGAACTTGGTGATGCATAGGTACATTCGGTGTTCAGCAAACGCACTCGCGTGCGAACGTCTCCCGCGTGTCTGGAGCCACAGCTGAGCCAAATATTCCTTCATGCGCGTTCACATCACACTTCAGAATAGCTACGGCTCAGTTTTAAGAATTTTCAAAGAAACATCTTTCCTTGTCATAAAACCCTCTTTCTTAGGTTCAGAGCTCTGCAAGGATAATCAATAAAGTCCTCTGTTTTCTGGAGTTCTTTCACCTTCCACAGACTTCATCAATGAATCCTTGTTGAGACAACTAACACGAATAAAACGATTAAGTAGAGC
>NW_008756084.1:0-1085 GCF_000715545.1 Opisthorchis viverrini | reverse complement strand
CATGGAAAACAGCACTCTCTTCGGACTTTCCGGTCAACAACATCATCATCGTGATCATCGACAGCATGGTCTCGTAGGTCCGCATTCACCCATGAACAACATAGTAGCTCGTCTAACGATTGGCCTCACTCCATATCCATTTTTTTCTTATTCCTCTTAGTTAATCGGAGTTGACGGGAATAAAGCTCTCCTGTAACATACGGTGCATTTATAATCTTGATACAGTGTGCAGAACTCCTTCCTTCCACTTACACGGCGAAGTGTGTTCTTTATTTGCCCCGATTCTTGATTTACCACTTTCTTCCCATGGAATCTGATGGGGGAAAAACTGCTACCCTTTTTTTCTAAGGGCAATTCAGAACTCGTAGTTCCTGAAGCACAGTATCCACTGGTAGAATTCCAGAGTGTGACCTGTATTGCAGGCGACAGCAATGAAATTATTTCGTTTTTCACATTAAACTTTCACTGGACTTTTCTCACAGGAGACTACCTCGTCCTCTTTGCAGGGACGGGGTAAAACCAGGCTTTCTGTCTCCAGTCATTTCCCTGTCGTCTTGCACATCAAAGCAATTTTCGGTATTCCGAATAATTAATTCTACTAAATGCAAAATGCTCATGCTCAAAGTTAGCGCTACGCATGAGTGCTCCCGATATTTTTATACCACTTTCTTCTTCACCCAGCTGGAGACGCTGAAGGAAGACCTGTGCAATTTGGCCTTTCCTTCCGTTCAAACTAACCTAGATGTGGAGAAAGTCGACACGGCAATCACGCAGCAACTTAAGAGATTTAACCAGACTCCTTCCACTCCGCAGTCGATTGGTCCCCATTTGAACAGTATAGCAGAGGTGTTTGCTCTGTTTGAATCCCACAAACCAGTCACCGTGGAGGATATTCTTCGAAAGCTGGAAGCTTATGGCAGTGCGCACGCTGACAATCGTAGTTGGGCTGATAATTGCTTAAAGCTGTTATCTCGAGTGTCTCCTACGTCTCTCAAGGTAAGCTGCTTTTGTGTTCTTCTGTGTATTCATGCAGTTATCCCCGTTTAAATATACTGGAGGTCGTCATTCCCAATTCCAGACCGGAT
>NW_008756083.1:0-1085 GCF_000715545.1 Opisthorchis viverrini | reverse complement strand
AAAAAAACAGTTAGTTTGTAAACAAATATAAGACTGTTGTTAGTTAACAGTCGGCTAGAATATAATGACTTAAGAGTCAGCATCGTTCGAAAATACGGCAAGGTGCCCGCACGATCGGATCTCTGCACCAAAAAATAAGAATAAGCAATCTGTATTATCTGAACTCATCAGGAACACCAATGCTTTTGGAATAATTTCAACATCCTCCCTCATCTTATGCTATTCAACGAAGACCTCTTTTTCTGCAGGACCTTCGAGTAGTTTGAAGAGGAGAAACAGACTAGGTGTAATATCACTATTCATTGGTTGGGTGAAAACACGTTGGTTGTGGTTTCTGAGAGATAAGTTGGAGACCTTAAACCAGCAACACAACCGCTCAAGTATGTTGACGCATGTTTAATTTTTATTTAAAGAACTGAGCTCCTTCAAACAAGTAATACACTCATCTCAGACGGGCACTGTTTGACTTAAGCGTATTACCTTCCCGGTGCTTGTGAGGCCACAATGCTATGTGTTGAAACTGCGCACCATACTGGTTACACAGTGCTCACATGTACCCATCACCGTCTTCTCAATGTGTCAATCAACGACAATAATATCTAACTCTTGTGTAGGTATTTAAGCTTAACAACCTCCAGTCCACGGATTCGTATGCACATCCCATTCGCTGACCGTGATATATCAGCCCTTTTGTATTAGGTTCTGAGTTCGACCATTGATTCCAAATAACTAGGTCCGTCCTGCTTTAAATCAAAAGCAACTAAGTTACAGCAGCAATGCAGGTGCCAACTCACATAGCAAGATTAGTTTCCTGTTTCAAGCACTGACCCGCATCGCAACCTAGACTGACATGCTCCGAAAACAAGCCGAGCTACATCACATTCTTATTTACTCGATCAGTAATTAATCAAACTGCATTTGAGGTCACAGTTGCCGTCTTTAATGTGTGATGGTTACAAAAGCAACATAATCACACAATTCATCTCCCCACTTCCACTGATTTACAGGACGCGATGTGGTAGTTCAAGGAAAATGAGTGGTTTGTAAAAGAAGCGGATTCTTAACAAACGATATATTTAACGTAA
>NW_008756082.1:0-1085 GCF_000715545.1 Opisthorchis viverrini | reverse complement strand
CGCCTAGGCTTCTTTAAATGTCGCAGAACTTTCCCAGACACTCGGTGTTCATGGAACGTTCCTTGAACTGACCAGAAATGTGCGACACGGCCAGCAGTAGAACCGGTATGGTAGACTGGTATGATAAACAATTCCCATGGTAAATGCGCGCACGCAACTATTGATTCACTTGATGGCCATACAACGTATACGTTGAATGAGCATAAAACTACATATACATCAGAGCTTATCACTTTGTGTCTTTTGCGCAGTCATTGAGGCGGCTTTAGAATTCGGTGATACTTGTCGTCTTTCTAGACGATATCAGCAGTCGTGGTCAGAAAATTGTGCACATATCAGACTGTTTTAGACGAAGGGTCACGTGACAGGGTCCGATAGGGTACGTCGCAGTAGGGTACCTTTTGCAAGCGGACAGAGTGCTGTAAGTGGAGAGCTCCCGACGTCTCTTGGGAGCAAGTAATTTCGTGCGGATTGGCATTGGATAATTGCGAATGTACTTGGACGTCGCGAGCGGATTGTTCAAATTTAGGGTGACACTGTAGCTCGAAATTCGAAACTAAGTAACAGAACTCAGCAAGAACGCAGGTGGAAATGGCTCTAGACCAATCCAAGCTGTTTTCTGAGAAGGTGCTCGGAGTGCGCCAGGATGAAGGCCTCACTAACATCGCCATCATCAATCTGATGGGTTCTTCATCGGATAGTTCTTGGATTTGAGACACGTTTCATATCCACATTAAGAAAGATGAGAGAGAAATTTCTGGGGTGATTTCACACTCAGATCTCGATGGCTGTGCACTCGCTTGCATCGACGGAAATCGTACTGTCACTTTGATGACTCCCAACAAGTAGGAGCAACTCGGAGTAAATTAGTCATGCAATTATTTTGTAGACATCGGTTAATTTGTATCGCAATTGTACCCAGAAACAACGCATATCGCATTGTATCGGCGGATGTAGATTGGCCCGAGATGAACCAGAATCCGCGGCGACAGCGATTCCCATCCAAACGGAAAACCCATCTGCAGTAAAAGCTGCCACGGACTGTTGTCACAGAACGGCGAAAAGTGCGATTCCCGTGCATATTA
>NW_008756081.1:0-1086 GCF_000715545.1 Opisthorchis viverrini | reverse complement strand
AGAAGCGCCTGTGTATCAACAATCACGAACGGTGACGCGCAGAAGAATGCCAGTGACGAACACTTAAGTTAATCTGAGACAGAAGACTTGTACTACTCAACTTCAAAGGGGAGATATTAGGAGAACCAGCTCCGAACGCAGCGGCGCTATTTAACAGCCAATGGAATAACCGTTTTCGTTGAGACAGATTTCATTGGTTGTTCTTCACTCGCCCTTGACAGATGAGTTGTATTCACTTTTTTGACCCGCTTGTACGCGACAGTGATAAGGCAGCCGGTTCGCACGTTCATTAACTTTTTCTGGTTTGGTCAAGCGCACCAGACTATCAATCGGCTATCCAGACCAAGGTTCACGGTAATAAGAAGGCATTAAACAGACTGTGGTCCACAACAGGTCGGAAACTTAGAATCTGATTACAGCTACCTAAGACAAGGTAAATAGGGTTCAAATCACAATCTCACCATCAGCTGTCCGAAACTGTTCATCAAATGATGATGCATCCGACAAATGTTTGTTCAACGGAATGAGACTCATCAATCCCAAAAGTTTGCTCCTAGCTGAGGCTTTTATCATATGCTTTTCTATGCTGTTGCCTTCACCCGGCCATATTTATCGATTTTCTAAACATTGGCCACAGCCAAAGTAAGAACATACCTAGATGTGACGAGTGCCTCTTGCAGTTTCGGTCCCAGAACGATACCTGAATGTCTGGGACGACTCAGGGCTGACAATCAGTATCGAAAGTCGACCGATATCATTATGTCCTATATTCTGAACACAGGTTCTTCAATACACGTTTGAACAAAGAACTTGAAGCTTTTATCTCTCATGCGTATTCTCATGCCCCATTCAGAGTGGCGTAAACAGAGAGGTGGCCAACCCTTGACTTGGCAGAGGAGTATGAAGGAGGTTACGAAGCGATTGGGAGCTGTGGGTGCTACTCGCTTTTCAGGGTGGGGACCGCGTGATCCTCACTATGCCTGGTTGGAGACACTACAAGATATGGCTGCAAACCACTGCCAGTGGCGTTCTTGCTGTCAGTTTCTCTTCAGATCGTCTGAGTGAGTGTCTGAAGGTATAGGCATC
>NW_008756080.1:0-1086 GCF_000715545.1 Opisthorchis viverrini | reverse complement strand
TTTGCTAACAATTGCTAGCTACAAAAGATGCCTCACAGGGAGTCTCCTTTTACCAGAACGGCGACAATTTACTCCAATGTGAATGCACCTGCAAAGCCTATGGCAGTTTAATTCGTCGGACTAAAGTCAATGAATTAAAGTCCGAGGCTTGCTGCATAAATTAGTTGTCGAAATACCTCCTTCGATCTGTTGGTAACACTTTCATTATTCAGGTGTACATCGTGCACCGTCAATCAGGTATACTATCTTTTTATACCACCTACGCTAGTGCATAACCGAAAAGTTGTCCTCGTGGTTATACACGTTCGAATGCATTACACGTCAGCCTTGCTAGAATGGTGCACTCCACTAAGGCACTACGATTCGCAAAGGCGAGCATGTGATAACTTTGAAAAGTTGCTGAATGTGACAGTCCTAATGTGTTCTCACAACCCATATGCTAATGGGCTATGAGAATATCGTCTGTGCATACATTTCATGTTTCAAAGAGGCTGTAGAATGGTGCATTTCGAAACACTTTTGAAGGTTATAATGTGAATAGTGATAGCCCCATCCTAGTTTTTTCTAGATAAGTGAGGTTTGCATTAAAGCTCTTGGGCTTATTCGTTTTCCACAGGAATCCATGCCCATAACTAAGAACGTAACCGCCAACTTCAGCGGAAACAACGCTATCGGGGTTGTCAGTAGCTAAAATCCGTCGTATGTCTTTCTACTCTTACACACAAGTGTAGAAACTGAATGCAGTGTGGAGAGATTTCATAAGCTGAGAGGTTGATTGCGTTCACCTATTGTGGTCAGTTTACGCTGAACAACCATGAAGCCGGAGAATGACGGAAGGAATGGTTGATCGCAACTTTAGCAAGCAACTGATCTTAGGGCATGCTTTTGGGTGACTTTCATGTGATACTCGTCATAGGCAATAAGAGATAATTTCCAGGAGTGGTTCCATTTGATTATGAGGACTGCCAAAACGCCAGTCCTCTGCTTTGGGATAATCTTGGTGGGTGGCCTATTCCAAGGAAAACCCTACAAGCCGCTTTTAGGCCAACCGACACTACATCCCGCGAATTATTCTCGTAATTTTTT
>NW_008756079.1:0-1086 GCF_000715545.1 Opisthorchis viverrini | reverse complement strand
GATTCATACGATTTCACATGGTGCTGAATCGTTCTCTGTAGTGAAATCGCACCGAAAAAACACTTTTTGGTTGTACCTTGAATTTATTTTAGATATTTTGACTTCCTTCCTATCAGGGTGAGCTTTTGGAGAATACTTATGATTCGTCCATTGGGGTTTTAATTGTGTTTGAGCAAGCTTGTACTTTGGAGAACATAGGCTCACTACAAATTTTGGCTAAACAGGCAAACTTTTTATCAGCCTTACTAGGTCAGTTGGCCTGCATCATTTCGAAATGGCTTTCATTCAACTAATTGTTAGCGTTATTCCTGAACCTTCTCCGAAGACTCTGCCTTTACCATGGTTTGGAATTTCTCAAGATGTGCAACATCTCCAGGGACGGAAGATCTGGACACAGAACATCAAGGAACCGATCTTCTTATGCCCAAGCCAACAGAACACACAAGCCTATGGGGAATTCAGGAGAAGTGAATTAAAGTTTATTTATTTTGTGACCACTTATTTGAATTAGTTTTAATCCAACTGACTTCTAGATACCTTGGACTTTGCATCTATAAGGACCACCATAGAACGTCGCAAAAATGTGTATTCCGATATAAGGTATATCACGGATAAAATTTTTCATGTCAATATGAATGAGTTAGTTTACCCTTGTTGTAAAGCTGGCAGCACTTTTCTGTGACCATGGGTGGGCTGTGCTTTCTTAGGAATACGTGTCTTTGGGGATATGTCTGTATATTTTAGGACGCGTTTACTCCCAAAAAACAGATAAACCATGATGGTCAACTCATCACTTGCTATAACAACAAGCGCAGGCATTCTTTGAGCTCAGCAGGAGTTTGTCAAAGGTACAAGCTTTGGAACAACCTAATGCGTAGACCTTCAATGAAACGGGTGTTTCTGACACCTTTTACTATTGTTAATGGAGCTGTTCCGTTTTCAAACCAAAGTCGAGTACATTAGTTTTCAGCAACGTTGTGGGTATTTCTCTTTAGAAAAATATAATGCGATAACTCGAAGATCTTACCAACTGAAACACGAGACGACCTTTTTGCAGTACATTCAGTTCGCAAATGAGTGTAGTTC
>NW_008756078.1:0-1087 GCF_000715545.1 Opisthorchis viverrini | reverse complement strand
GTTACATTACACAATAGTGAAATCCTGTGAATAAAGTTAAATGAAGTAAATGTTAGTGAAGTATGGAGTACTAGAAATGTGTTCCATGCATACTGCTTTATTCTCAATATACTTCCTGAAGTATTCTACGGAGGAACTACTTGGTTCTGCTTGGGGTGCATCATTTTTCGTTTGATCCTCCTAAGGCTTTCTGTAGAAAGTGCACCTATTCTGTGCACCTGAACCTGCGAATCACTTGCTACCTCTATGAATATACACATACCCATATACTTATATGAATGTGATCGGAAGCCTGAATCCATCAGCCATTAAACAAGGATTCATTCCCGTGATGTGTTAGGTGCCAAAAGGGCAACTTTATCACATGTTTTTATTTACTCACTGATATGCCTTGTCAAAACAATCGGCTTGTTTTTCCTCTTTATGGATCAGTGGTTTTAGATGTCTCAGTTGAGAACCGCAACCCAATGATATCTGTCCGTTTACCACGCCAGTTAAATGAGGCGGAACAAGGTCGAGAGGTCTTGAGGTCTGCACTGGCTAACCGTTTTGTGAATAAGGAACTGAGCTAGTAGAGCATTGAAGTCTCCCTGTGAAACTTATTCACAGTGCTTGAATGATGGCGAATCTTTCCGCTGTGGTAGAACCACCAGTTTCAAGATCAACCAAGTAAATCAAGCATAAGGTATATGGTCAGTCACAAGTCTATCCTGGGGGTTGATTTCTATCACTGTTGCGACAATCCTACTTTTAGAAGATACACGAATCAACTGGTATCGCTGTGATCTCTACCCTCCATTGTCAGATGTTCCTCAGTACGAAGCTCGGACGTTCAAAGCACATTGGCACACATTGCCGCAGTAGTGTTGACCACAGAATACAACAGTTTGGTCTAAAGCGATCTCCCCGGAATGCGGTTCTTTTTTTGTACCTTAATGTAAACCTCGTTACTTAAAGATTTGTCAAGTCGCGGTTCATCGTAAATCATTGTTGGTTTTTTCCACCTGGGATAGTTTGATTGGTTGTCGACGCTTCACGACCAATGCAACCTGCCGATACATCTATTAGCCCACAAAACAGTAATTTT
>NW_008756077.1:0-1087 GCF_000715545.1 Opisthorchis viverrini | reverse complement strand
CCAATTCGCATGCGATTTCGAAGACAGCGGTGATCATCGTAATTAGTGTAATTTCAGACAGCCTATATTAGGTTTCGAAGTTTGTAAATTATTTTTCGATTTGCTTGGTGCGTGATACTACCACAATACCTATGACAGAAGTCGACTTTCGTGAGGATAGTTAGATCGCCGGATGATCGCTGCACACAAGGTTCGACACCAGCGAAATGTAGTTGCCCAATCGAGTCCAAGCCCCCCGAATTTATGCGGAGGTCATCTGCAACGTCCAAATCTGTGAGAGCAGCAGCACTCTACATTCACCGGCTGGTTTTGCACATAAGTTTCCGAATTTAGTCGGCTTACATACACAATTATTCATGTACAGTCATTGCTTTCCACAAAGCGGCGGACAAAACAACAGTAAATTTGAAGCATAAATACACCCTCGTTATCTGCGTCAATTACTCCAACTGGAGTGCTTGATCTCCAAAGTGCATGTCGTTCACGAAACTGAGCCTATTCGCATGCGATTTCGACGGCACCGCTAAACAGGTTCATCAATGTTATTTTAAGGAGCCTATATTGTGTTTCGGCATATGTAAATAATTTTTCAATTTCTTTGGATAGTATTTCCAATCCGTTAGATCGTGCATTATGCCTAAATTCGAGGAGGATATTTGCACCACAAAAAAATCGCCCCACACACGGTTCGATACCAGCGACAAATAGTTCCCCAATCGAATCGAAGCCCGCCGAATATATGCGAATACCATCTGCAACGCCGAAATCCATGATGGGAGCGCACTACCGTCATCGACTGGTTGTACACATAATTTTGAGAATTTATTCGGTTTACATACCCATACGTTCCTATACTCTGACTGCTTTCCACAAAGCCATGAATCCAACGACGAGTAAGTTTGCAATACAACAATTCCATGATTCCTCTTAAGTTCTCAACTTTCAGTGCTTGATCCTTCAAAATAACGCCATTTTGCGTGTGAGAATGTGCCCCAGAATACTCGCTGGATAAAATATTTCGTTGTATCATGTAATGGTATACTTTGATGGTGGGAACGGTCGTTCATTGAGCAGTTGGTTAGTGAAC
>NW_008756076.1:0-1087 GCF_000715545.1 Opisthorchis viverrini | reverse complement strand
GCCATGCCATCATTGGCTTGACATGCTTCCACGCCTTTAACGTATGAAAGTGGTCTTGCGCGTCTAGATATTTTACGGACGTGGACGACGAGCAGGCCGTCAGACTGCGTATGACAGTCGCGGTACCCTTATCGCGGTTGCGCACTGGGTTCGTGGACAGCTCCATGCATGAACATCTTCGGGAGTCAGTTCGGTTCATCATGGTAGTTAGGATCGGCCGGCGGATCATGACAAATTAAGGCCAACATGGATCAATGGTATTCTGGGGTCCATCGAGAGCGCAAGTTGGTTTGCCGCAATCATGCGAACGAGGCAATAAAACAGGCGGATCCACATTGAGAACCCAAATTATGGAAAGTGTCAAAACGTCTGCTACTGGGCACTATGGTATGAGTTATAGTGCAGCCCGAATTACCGGCAGTCGCAATATCTAACTACTGCAACTAGGCGATACTGCCCAATTTCAAAAACGGTGATCGATATACAAATCGATGCGAACGGGTGTGGGTATTTGTGATCATGATGGATCTTCCTAATCTAAATTGCGTGCAACTAGCATAATGCGGAGCGTGCAGGGACAATAGACCAGAGAAGATAATGAGATGTCTTGTAATGTTTCGTGTTCGTGCGATGAAGTGATCTCAGAATGGTGCAGTTACAGCCCAGAGAAAAGCGTACAGGCTTTCCAAAACAAGTTGCTTCTGGGACGCCATACCGCGCGTGTGTAATTGGTCTCTGTTAGCATGTTTGCTCTGCTGTCAGGTGATTTTTGTTTCATAGGAGGACTGCCCGGGATATACGCTACAACAGGTAAGCTCGGGCCAGCGGGACAGGTGGACGACAAAGTTGCCTCCATTTGTGTTTTCCGTTTCCTTTATCACAGAAGGCGGGGTATGAGTTTTGATATAGGGTAGGAACGTATTTGGGCAGAGGCTATGCATTTGCAATAAGAAGGGTCAACGATGGAATCTTTCGCACCGTAGCGGATGAGAGGTGCATAGGGTCGGACGCATGGGAACGTTTGTTGGCCATGAACATAACAGGCTTTACGTATTCTTAGACTTCCGCACATGTGAGAGTAAAAGAA
>NW_008756075.1:0-1087 GCF_000715545.1 Opisthorchis viverrini | reverse complement strand
TTTGTTGTCTTTGTTACCAAGATGCTGAAATGAATTGAACATACGATCACAAGGATGCTGAGCAATATTAAAATTCCATCACTACTGTGTCCTACAAATGTGCTGGATTGTCAAATTGCTCCCTTTGAATGCGTTTGTCTAATGCACACTCGCATACGTACCTAGTTCGGAATGTGGCATATCTTGTTTTTTGGGCAAGCAATAAGTCATCAAATGAGAATCCACCGCAAATTTGGGTGTGATTTTTTTTGTTACTACTTTGAGATTCCCTTACGTCGCACAAAAGTGAGGCCAACAATGATTCCAAATTACTCTTGGTAGGTCAGTGTGGTAACTATATGTGGTCCTTTAAACCATCAGAAATCATTAGCGTTATTGTGCTTCTTTTTGTTTTTTGCGTATTCAGCGGAGTCATGTGTCAGCTAAACATTTAAAAGACCTTGATGCATTATATACCCCCTCTTCAAGATATTAGCCCCCTCTTAAAGATATTAGTAACATTAGCCAACATAGTGGTCTTTGCGTGTATAGGTGTTCTCCAATGACAACCCTGACATGAACAACAGTATTTTGCATGCACCTATTTGAACGTGGAATTTTTGCACAACAAATGAATGCACCCGCTAAAAGTGGACTGGAAAGCTTACATGTCCAGGGTTACTTTTTGTTGATAAGAATACATATTGAAGCTGCCAATGAATTCAAGTAAATTACTACGGTCAGCAATATGCAAATACATGAAGGCCAAGACCAGAAGTTAATTCGCAGCTATCTTCGAGACTAACGTTCCCAGAAACAATCGCTTGCTTGATTGCGTGAGGTGCAACTTATTTTTATTAAACGGATGTTATATTACCACAACTAGGGTCCAAAGTTGTAAAATTCATTACGTTTAAATGTTATTGAACACTGCTAGTTTATAAATGTAGGTCTCTTTCCTCAAGGAGGTAATATTGCTCAGACACAAATGAACCTCTAGATATATTCGCAGCAAACTGTAAAGAATTTAGGGAGTGATCAGTTTTTGAAAGTACCGTCGTCATTTTCTTAAAGTTTTCGATGTTTTAGTCTACATATCACAAAATAG
>NW_008756074.1:0-1087 GCF_000715545.1 Opisthorchis viverrini | reverse complement strand
TCATGCTGTCGACGATGATGATGATGCAGATATATTTAATGTCTTCGAATTTCAACAATTTTTCTTATAAATTTAAGTGGATTTTTTCATGCGTTATGTGACCAACTGCGTATACATATGTTTTAGTTTAACAGCTATATTGCCGGGAAGCCAGGAAAAACGTAACAAAGATGCCGATTGCAAAATACTCATCAATACTCTTCTTGCATTCAATGCCGCATAGAATATTTTGACTCAGATTTACACGTGATCCAATGTTCTGGATCATAATTACCGAAAGTTCTCAATTGATTTTGTTTGAGCTCCTTATTGTACGTTTCGCTTTCGAAATGCTTGCACTCTTTTAAAGCGTTCAACAAAATATTTGGATTTGATTTTGCATATTTCCTTGAGCGTCAGAAATATAACAGACGTGTTGGATATATTTCATGTTCATTTCACAACCTTTAGGATAGTCTTTACGAGACGCTTTCGTGCTTTTGCGCACATATTTACACGTATACATGTTTGCGACTTTTTTGTAAGAGAATCATGGATTTAACTTACCTTCTGGGGATTGTGTCACCACTTGTGCTTTGGGTAAAAGTAGTTCATGGTTGGCATACGTAACCATTGAATGTACAATTCCAAACCAATGCAATACTGATATCAGATCCACTTAGAGTAGTACGAAAACAACTGACAACACTTGATTTATGTTCAAATAAGTGTGAGGAACCACATGGAAGCTAGACTTTTAAACTAGACTATAAGGTTCATAATTGTTAGCTGCACTTTCAGAAGCCGACCGAGAAAAAATTCTGCTCTTGCCTATGAAAACGCTGCGGAATATTTCTACCAAATCATGGTTTAATAAAATTTATGCAGACACAAAAACAAAACAGGATAGAGGTGTATGACCTATGACGATTGCTGTATTTGGATTTTCACTATGAACATCGCAAGCGTAAATCAGCATATTAAATAAGAAATCACTCATCATAAATGCTTACTCAAAAGCGCTACCAAAAGGAGCACCAATGTGATGCATTTAACTGTATGTACTACAATCATACCACGCACGAATGAACTCACCTTCCAGTTTCAC
>NW_008756073.1:342-1088 GCF_000715545.1 Opisthorchis viverrini | reverse complement strand
CTGCATTCACCAGGTCGCCTCATGTTTCATTCCCCAATATATTTGGCATATCGCGTTACACGCTGCATTCACCAGGTCGCCTCATGTTTCATTCCCCAAGTTATTTGGCATATCGCGTTACACGTATATATTTGTATTCTAATTTACTACTCATACGGTTGGTGAAAATCCATCGAGAGCACTCGACCTGTTACGCCCTTCTCGGGGCTCATGTGGTAGGCGCAGTCCCCGGGTTTCCGTCAACCTTATGTTCTACTTCAAACCGAAATGCACCAACTTAGCGAATAGACACACATCTGCAAACTAATTTGGTTCATTCCAGAGACTGATCTGGAACCCAGCTGAATCTCTCTTGTTTTGATGCATTTCTCCTTCAAATTAATGTGGTGCATTCACTAGGCCGCCTGATGTTTCAGTCACTACGATATTTGAAAATTAGTGATACACGTATATAATTTTATTTTATGTGCTATTCATAACGTGGGTGAAAATAGATCGACAGCCCACGACCGGTTTCGCCATTCTCGGGGCTCATCAGGTAGGCGCAATCCCCGGGTTTCCGTCAACCTTATGTTCTACTTCAAACCAAATTGCACCAAATTAGCCAATAGACACTCACTCATTTGCAAAATAATTTGGTTCTCTAGAGAGACTCACCTAGAACCCAGCTGAATCTCTCGTTTCTTCATGATGTTCTCAGACAAGTGAGTGTGCTGCATGCACCAGACCGCCTCATGTTTCAGTCG
>NW_008756073.1:0-158 GCF_000715545.1 Opisthorchis viverrini | reverse complement strand
GGAACCCAGCTGAATCTCTCGTTTGTTCATGATGTTCTCAGGCAAGTGAGTGTGCTGCATGCACCAGGCCGCCTCATGTTTCTGTCGCTACAATATTTGAGTTTTCGAATTTCATGTTTATATTTCCACTGTAATGTACTACTCATAAGTTGCTGAAA
>NW_008756072.1:0-1088 GCF_000715545.1 Opisthorchis viverrini | reverse complement strand
TTCCCGGAGAGATTGGGCATAAACTTGAAACGTTGCCAGCAGACCCAAGGCGGAGCCCACTGGCTTGGAATGCCTGAGGCGTGGTTGCTACTTGGAGACGCCATGGGATGCACTCGATGAGCGTACACGATATTATACGTCTTTGTGACCAAAGGTCTTGCACCGACGGCAACGAGGCTGCTTTAACGGCCTTGTCTGACGAAGTGCCAGCACGGGAAAGGACAGTCTGACAACTAGAGTGGATGGTTCCAGGACGCGACGGACCAAAGAAGGACGGGCAGTGATTCCAGAACTAAAGGGTTTTGAGGCCGGGCAAACCGTATAAACTTCGAAACCACCTTGGTCCCAAGGTTGGGCCAAAGTGGCGTCGTTTTCTTGGTCGGTCAACCATTGGCACTCGTCAGCAATGATTTTGAGCACCAAAGAAGGGTCTTGTTCAAGTCGGTTGAGCGGATGCGTCCGTATGTTTGCTAAATTGGGAGACTGGAAGCTGCGTATGAAAATGGGGGATTTGAACTTTTCACTGGTGAGGGATTTCAATTTGAAGCGTTCGCATTTACGAATAACAATGTCAACGTGCGTCGAAAAGTCCTGACTTGTTCATAGCCAAATTTAGACAGCGGTACCCCCAAAAGTGGGCATCATAGTTGAAATACTTTTCGCGTGGATTCTGCGCTAGGATCAAGTTGCTGCACTTGTCCAGCTCTACCGGGCCGACGAAAAGATCGACTCGGAATAGGTCCTCGAAACGGCGGAACCATGTCTCGAACGTGATGTTAGCGTCTATGTCACAGTTAAACTCCACTATGCTATTCGCATTTGCGTCACCCCGTTGACTGGGTGCCGGATCGGACGCCGCGCTACTAAGCCATGTAAGCATGACGATGAGCTTAGGCTATTGCCCGAGCAGAGCCCCTGCTCTCGTGTGAGCAATTACTACTAGACCGAAACACCTCGTCGCCAAATGTTGTGTCGGACGCTGGTACAACGAACGGCTGTACACAACTTTAGACCAAGCGCACGAATCCTCATCTGTGATGCGAGCCCAATCGCTCCTAGCGCAGAGAGGCAAGAGGGCTAGGCCTTCA
>NW_008756071.1:0-1088 GCF_000715545.1 Opisthorchis viverrini | reverse complement strand
GTGTGTGTGTGTGTGTGCATCTGCGATTTTCTAAACAGGTCCAAAGTAGCCTGTTCAGATGAACACTTGTCCCTTTTTGTTTCAGTGCATACTGGGAAGTTTTATCAGATATGCGGCACACTAGTGTTCTCCCTTTGACTGGGGACGGATCTTTGCTGTCGTGTCGCCAATGTCGCCTGACATCTGAAAACCAAGGGTACTATTTGCCAAGATGGGGAACAATACAGACATGACGCTTGCATGGTTCCCACCATTAAAGTAATGTCAGTTTTTCAGCCCCATGTCAATTTTCTCCACAAGTGCTACTACACTGCACGCTTTTGTTTTTGTGTCTGACTGATGCCAAAACATCTTATTTTGTACTGCGGTCAATTTAGGGAACGTTTTTTGGCTACTGATATGGCAGATAGTAGTTCAATATTTTAGGTGTACAAAACAAACGTATGCCAGGAAGCCGTCGGCGCGTGTAGCCGATCAGTGGAATCATATTACAAGCACAGTGGCAATTCAGACATTGAGTCGATGAAGTGAATGCTACCAATTATTTTGGAATCGTATCAAATTGTGTTAGTGTGACTGTTTTTCAAAAAGTAGTCGGAAAGTCTCAGTCTGCTGTGGCGGTTGGCCGAATACACTGCTATGATATCTTGCTATTCTAACAAGGCTTGGTAGTGAGTGAGTTGCCATGTCACACATTCACTTTACTGCGCAACACATGTGTTCTTGAAGGAATACATTAGGATATCTTGGGCACGATCGGGTACTATGTACTTCAATTTATTGGATAAATGTCTTCCAGTATAAGGCGTGGTGTCAGGGGAGGGACTTCTGATGGACTTTTCCATTTTTTCGCAGGACAACATCTAACAGTCTGAGATTAGGCTGCAAGGTTCCTTGAGAATAAATTTTAACTGCGTTACCTAATAAACTAAGTGTGAGGCCATTGTTCTATTTCTTGGGGACAAGACCTTCGAACTCGACGTAATGCTTCGGAAATGGTCTTCCAAAGGACCTTGTTCCGCGTAATATCACCATCCTGTGGTCATAGCTTCAAGTTGTCACAGGTAAGAAGATGTTCGTAGACCTCA
>NW_008756070.1:0-1088 GCF_000715545.1 Opisthorchis viverrini | reverse complement strand
CTACCAAAAGATTATGGAAAGGAAAACATAAGTAAGTTCCCTGCACCAGCTAGTAATCAGGTACTCAGTATCACACAATATATTCTATTGATCACTCAGAGGGTCAATACTTACATGATCACACGACAGAGTTGTTTAGCGAAGAACAACTCCGGCATTTAGGACACATTGGCACGTCACTCGTTGAATCGTCACCTCATGAATCAAGCTTGGGAATGGATAGTACCCCGGAGCTCATGAAAGGTAAAAGAATTACGCTCGAGGGGGGAAGGAGCAGTAGAAAAGGGATATGTTTGGAGCAATTTTCTGTGCATGCATATGCCAAAAATAGGAAGTAAACGCTGTAGAGTATGAGGTGCCCGATGCTGGTTAACATTGACGGGAAACTCTAAGTGCGGTCATGGTTAGTGGAAATAACTTACGGTTCTGACCGGACCTTGGCGGAATCCATGGGATAACCACTGAATATTAAAACAAAAAGTTTTGACACACATCGTAGCATGTCCTTATTTGGGGGACTTTAGGATTCCGAGGAGATTAAATCGGACAAAGCCTGACGGGTGTCGCTTCAAGAATCTAGACGTAATCACTTCAGGTGTGTGTGTGTTAGACAGTTGGTCGGCATTTCCACCCGATGAAAGCTTCTACACACTTATCAATTAAGGAATTACAGACATTGCTTTTAGCTAGATAAGCCGGGTTGAGAAAATATAATTTGGTATGTTGTAGTTTGTGTTTAAAATCTTCCGCCATAGTTGACGAATACGGGCTTGATTGGGCTAGTCTGAGGTTGAGAGGTGTGTGGCGATTGAAAAAACTTCATGTGAACATCAAATGGCATATGGAGACTGCTTGTCAAGATCAACATAACTAGTCCCAGCCGGTTACTGAAATACTTATGAGGTAAAGCTCGCATCAGTAACACACCGTGTTACTTACTGGTCGACTAACATTTAGAATCCACGATGTCTACCAAGTCCCCTAAAAAGTTCCATTTCCACGAATTTTTTGGACATGCAGACGTCTGCATTGATAAGCTTCATGTATGACCATGTATGACCATGTGGGAGCATGTGGACCATGTGGAC